>NC_049248.1:14511563-14812277 GCF_011100685.1 Canis lupus familiaris
GCAGAAGATAACTTGAGATTCTGTATTGCTGCAGTAAAGAGGAGGAAATTCAGGACCACACTGAGATAATGTTAATTATATAGCATGCGAAAAAGAGATATAAAGCCAGATGAGTCCAAACCAGCTCAAATCTGATTAGAAAAAGATAAAAATATAATAATACAGCAAATAAAGAACTAGAAAAACAATTCTCCAGGAAAGCTTCTTTAAAACATAATATTTGATGATCACCACATACTCTCCAAAGTGGAGAAGGAGTTGGAAGATGGACAACTACTATGGACTGATTGATGGTTCTTAATCTTTTTGGAAATTACAGGTCTTTTAAAAAATCTGATGAAAGTCACAATCCTCATAAAAGGACAAAAAGGATATGCCCATGAGATGGTGTATGCAGTCCAGAGACATTACTGGAGTCCAAGTTTAGAAACATGACCTTGAAACTGTGATTTCTTGGAAACATGAAGCAGAGAGTTGAACGTTAAAGAGGAAGCTTGCTTCTTTCGGAAGCCTGGCCAAATCAGCGACCCAACCTAGCTTCCAGGCAAGAATCATGTTTATCAAACCCCAAATGCTGGATATGTAGAAGCAGAAGGAGAAATCAGATAACGTCTGTATTTGAAAGAATATGAACCCAAGCCCGGTTGGGGAGCAAATGTGCCTGGGGTGCAGCTCTTTAGGGGAAGATTTTCATGGTCAATCTAGTTGATTTTGGATAATTATCTCTTCATTGAACTACATCTCATCATGCATGGGTGTTGGCTCTGGCTTTGATACTAATCTGCTGTAACACCTTGAGCAAATAGTTCAACCACTGTGGGTCTTATTCTCCTCTTGAGGTTTGGGGGGTTGGAGCAGACCACCTCTAGGTGTGTTCTTTTTCGAAGCTCTCCACCTGTAGATTTGTCCTGCCCTGCAGCCCTGAGTCAGGGACAGATGAAGAGCAACCCAGATGAGATTAATCGTTAGAGAGAGCTTCAGACATTCAGTTACCTTATTTCACTTGTGTACATAAGAGACTTAGCCAATCTCGGTTTGAATATCTCAAATTTGTGTGAACTCTCCAAAGAAACTGCATTTTTTAAAAAGATTTTATTTATTTATTCATGAGAGACACAGAGAGAGAGGCAGAGACACAGGCAGAGGGAGAAGCAGGCTCCACGCAGGAAGCCCAATTCAGGACTCGATCCCGGGACTCCAGGATCATGTCCTGGGCTGAAGGCTGGCCCTAAGCCGTGGAGCCACCCAGGGTCCCCAGGAACTGCATTTTTAATTCCACAATTCACCTCTGGGAAACCTCAGATTCTGCTGAAGCCTCAGCCATAATGGCTTATGTAGTTAGTAGATAATAATTTCCCAAACTCTGTGTACATACTGAGTCACACACATCAGTCTTCTCTCTTTATCCCCCTCATTTTTCTGTGGGCTATGCCTGTGAAAGGGAGACTAGGCATTTTACAGAAATTCTACAACTACCTTCAAGTATCCAAAGAACACCTGTCTTTATCATTGATGATGATAATTATATTAGTTATCATACACAGTGCTAAATGCTTTCTTGAGGATTATCTCATTGGTCCTTACTACAGTCTCGAGGGTGGGTATTATCATCATTCTCTTACAGGTTAGGAAACTAAAGCTCAGTTAAGTAACTTGCCCAAGCTGACCTGTTGTGTGAGGAGCAGAATTACCATCTGAGCCAGGTTGTCTGGCTTGCAGGTGCTATGTCTGTTGCTCTAGCTGTCTCCAGTAAGAAGTAAAAATGAAATTGTAGAACCCATTAGTCATCTTGGGACCCTATCCTGAGAGTGCCCAGGCAGAGGGAAATGTGCTTCTTTGCAAAACTCTGCAGGCTTTACCGAGACAGAGAGGCATCACATAAAGAGGATTTCAGGGCAACTCTGTCCCGTGTCACCTTGCACAAGTCCCTGAACCTCTCTGCACTCCAGTTTTGCCCTCTGCAAAATGAAATCATTGCATTTGGGTGGTGATACGAGAGCGAAGTGGGGGGGGGGGGCTCTGGAGAACCTCCCTTTGGGCTAGTCCAAGGATGATGGCATTGGCTCTTTATTTGTTTTCTGGTCCACAATGTCTGGTTGGTTGTTTCGAATGGGCAGTTTTCTACAAAATGAGTACAGAATAAATAAAGAAGTTTCAGAGTGGTAGGACAAGAAAAAAGAAAAAAAGAAAAAAAAATCATTGCATCAGAAGGATCTCTGAAGCCTCTTCCTACTTCAGTGACTTGAATGCTCCTTAATTTAAAGAAGCCTCTGAAATGAGAAAAGAAAAGAGGAAGTGGAGGTGGGGTTGGGGAGAACCCAGTCCATCTGTGTAGAACTTTCTGGCTGGCCTTTTCTCACCTTCCTCTGCAGCTCACCCACTGTCCTACAAAGAGCAGAGGTGTTTTGTTTCTTTGGAGGTCATTTTGAGTTTGGTTTTTTACACAGTGAAAGTGAAATGGAGAATGAACAATTACATGTTTAACGAGGTTAGTTAGTATGGAATCTGTCAGGCCCCAAAACACATATTTTGTGTGTGTGTGTGTATGTGTGAGTATGTGTGTGTGTTTGGTACTCATTACCTTTGTTTTTTACTTCACAGGTGCCTCCACAGATGAATTTTCACAGCGAAGCCCTCACACACTCATGTTTGCTATGCAGTGAAGCAGTGTAAGAGATAGGCGTGCTGAGATAGGAACTTAATCCTCTCAGGCCCAATTAAAATGCCACATTAAGTTAGGATGGTTACTCATGGCATGACTATGTCGAGCACAAATTGGTGGTTTTGCTTGCAAGTCCAGTGAAATGTCCAAAATACTGAAAGTGAAATACACTTAGGGATTTGCAGCAATGTCAGGACAGAGCACACTTGTCTGGTTCATTAATGCAGTTCCAAATAAGCAGAGGGCAAGAAAAGGTGAAATTCTTGAGTTCAGATGAAACAGATCATCTGGTTAATGCAAAGAAAGGTGATCTTCAATGCCTACTAGGATATGGACTTTGAATCCAGTGGCCAGAGATTCAAAATGTGGTTCTGTGTTGACTTATTGCAGGACTGAAGCAAATTATCAGCCACAGTGAGCCCCAGGTTTTCCACCAGTAGTGTGGGAATAATGATCTTGCTTTATGGAGTTGAAGAGTTGGAGAAAACACATGAAAATTTCTCAGACGATCCTGGCAATAGTAGATGTTCAATAAACTACCCATTCTCTTCCTCTGCTCCCTGCCCTGTGGGGCTATCTGTTCTGTTGCACAACTTCTGTGAAGCAAGGTAACTGACGCCCTAGGCACCCAATGCTTGCTCTTGGATCTGCAGTGTTGACAATGTCCACTCCTTCCATCTTAAAAATAGAATTTGTTTCTTTGAGGAGTACGGAAGAGACAAGAAGTTCTGGGAATTGCCAGGATTGTTTATTAACTGAATCAACCTTAGAATGGGACTGTCACTTTATATTTCTTTTAAAAGCTCCCATATGAACAATTTAATTTTAGATTCTATTTATTGCTCCCTTTTATAATTGAAGCCAGAGTTCACTCTGTGGATGATGAGAAATGATAAAAGACACAGGCACAGCCAGTGGACAGAATTTCCTTTGGCCCTGCAGAGATTTAACCCATGTTCCAAAGTGGCCTGATTATGCATCTAGATGTATTGGTCATGAATATGAGATAGAAAAAGGGAGATGAGAGAGAGACAGAGAAATATGTAAGTACCAGAAGTAGGGGGATTTCCATCAGAGAAGTACCTATGCAAACATCAGCATTCTCTGTCACCCTGTCACATCCTCTCCCTGCTGACTAGGATACATCTCATTTTCTCCAAACCTGGGGCTGCAGCTCTAGAAGAGGCCATGGAGAGTTGGGCCATCCCTGAAGGACTGCTGACATGGTAGAGCCAGTCAAGGATTTGGGTCTGCTTTGCTGCCTGCCTGGTGATTTAGCTTATTTGGGGAATCCAAGTTTACCCCTTGGGGCACCAGAAGCTGTCTTGGTCCTAGAGTCCTCCATGGTTTCTGAGTATGTCTTAGCAACATAGAAGGATTGGTGCCTCCTGGGTTCCTCAGTGCTGCTCTCTACCATCTTATCCCTATGGAGAACATCTGAAATAGTAAAGCTGAATGAGGAGAACCAACTTGGTGTCTGAGAGGACAGTGTCTTGTTAGATACAATAAACATTAAAATCAATCATGGAGACACCTGGGTGGCTCAGTGGTTGAGCATCTGCCTTCCCCTCAGGGTGTGATCCTGGGGTCCTGGGATTGAGTCCCGCATCGGGCTCCCTGAAGGGAACCTGCTTCTCCCTCTCCCTATGTCTCTGCCTCTCTCTCTTTCTCTGTGTGTGTTTCTTATGAATAAATAAATAAAAATTAAAAAAAATCAATCCAGAGAAGGGTACAGATTATTAGAAGCAGAATTCTTTAACATTTCCCTCTGTGAGAGAAATGATACACTCTTTCTCCCCTGGATATTCACAGGATACTCTCCCAACCCCAACTCCTATGCAAAAGGAAGGAGAACTCAGTGGACCCATTCAATTTGGCCGAGCATCTACCCTGTGAAGTTATTTACTATGCTCAGGATTCTCACAAATCTTTCTTTCAAATAATCCTTGATGGCAACTGCATCAAGTCAGCCATTATTGGGCAAAAGACTGTCCTGCCATAATTCCATACAGTCACTGAAGTTTTAAATCAAGTATGAAAATAAGTAAAGACATTATCACTTATGCTGAGAATATCAGCCCCTTTTAGAAAGCTCAAGTGAATTTTTACTAGCTCTGGCTATGGAAACCACAGCCCAGAGCTATTCGATCAGTGCTCACACAAGGGATGAACATTGAAGTTGTGGGAGCAACATGAGAGTCATCCCTAGGTATGCCAGTGGGGACTTTAATCCAGGGTCCTGGACAGCGCAATGCTGCCTACGAAAAAGGATGCCCAGAATGTGGGGTTAAAGAAAATTCCCCCCCAAGGGACATTTCCTAAAATGTCCTTCTAAGGCATTGTAGCTATTGGTTCTTCCTCTTTTTTTTTTTTTTTTCCTGTGACTTTAGTCAAATAATTTAACACTTACTATCCTCTCAGGATTCAAATTTGAAAGTTTCTACCACCAGGCTTGACAAAGAAAAGGCACTTAACAGATGTTGGTTCTCTTCCTCTATCTGCCTAGTTTGTAGTCTCTGGGGCTTCTCTCTTCCTGCTAGCTGAAATCTGTAATATATCATGTTCCCATAAATTGGCCCAAGCCAATCTTTCCATCAGAATGACTCTGCTTGCTGAGCTTCCACTGAAAACCAAACCTCAATGTTGCTCCCAGCATACTTCCCTGGGGACAAATTCATGCTCTCCCAAACAAGGAAGAACTAAATCCCAGTTTCTGGAACATGCCAGTCAGTTTTTGCTCATCTGTAACATGGTTATTTCACGTGTGCTGGGTCTGGGCGGCACGAATGGAGAATGAACCCTTCTCTCAGACCTCTACACCTCTCACGAAAGAGTAAGATGATCTTATTACTACGCTTATGTCATGTTTGGATTGGGGAAGGATATTTTCTTGTAACCTTAACGAAACAAAGCAGTGGCAAACATCAGTGATGTCTGCCTGTGGCCAAACCTCTTGATTTCCCTGGCTCCTTCAGTCCTGCAGGGAGGACCCAACATGTTA
Organism: Canis lupus familiaris; assembly: GCF_011100685.1. Lineage (NCBI taxonomy): Eukaryota > Metazoa > Chordata > Mammalia > Carnivora > Canidae > Canis > Canis lupus. The sequence continues at coordinate 14,517,227 of NC_049248.1, forward strand.
GCCCTGATACCAGTGGCTTCACGGGAAAGGGTGACTCTGGGACCTCTCTGGGAGAGCAGTCAGCCTTCCTTGCTTGACCTTGAAGGAAGGAACAGCCCGGGGTTTATCAGACCCAGGTCACAAGTAACCCTATGTCTAGAGTTTAATGACACACCAGGTTGATAAAACGTGCTGACGGGAGCATCCTCTACAGGGAAGAAAGAATTTCAGATCATGCCTAAAGCGCTTCTAATGGTCACCAAATTCAGTCCTTTACGTTTTGAAGGCTCAGGGATCAGGTGTCCTAGCGGGGCTAACTGGATGTAGAACCCATCTCTTAATAAATTATTTGGTGTCTTCTATATTTGCTTTTAGTTCTCTCAGATGTAAAGAGCTATTATTATTTATATTATTAGTAGTATTATTATTATTAACCTTTTTTTTTTAAAGCAACAACAGCAACTACCTTTCTGCCCATCTGACCGCAGGGATTTACTAAGTGGCCTTTGTTAATGGTAGAAATCAATCCCTCTATGACTGATGAGTAAATAACACTGTCCTACCATTCCTCCCCCTTGATGGTTAAACCCCACAGTACCCTAAGGGAAGCTTTCCTTATGCATTTCTCCTATATCACCAGAAAAATTCTTTAGTGAAAAACAGTTTTATGCTTGACAGCTTTGAGTCTTTATCTTTTTTCTTTTCAATCAGTCTCTTTTCTCTTTACATCTACCTAAAAACAGGAAACCACATATCTCCACCCCAGCAGCAACCCCTCATCTACTAGCATGTTCCACACCAGTGTGGGTCTACAGTCTTTTTGCTTCTGAATTTGGCTGGATGCCCACTCCTACCTTGTAGGAAACCCCTCCGGGCACTGCCCAGTAATTGCACTCATAGTCCTTTTTCCAGACACTCAGGATCTCTTTCCCAGGACTGCAGGGCACACCCTCCTCTCCCTCACTGAGCTCTCTCCCCTGAGTCATTGCTAAGATTCCCTGCTCTGACTTCCCCTTCTCTGCAGAACTGTACTTTCTTATCATAAAGTTTGTTTCAGAGATAATCTAAAGAAAGTAAGCTGGAGAGGGTCCTAGGCTAGCTGAGAGCTTGCCTCCCTTTCTCCCTGTGCCCGCCTATAGCCTCCCCAACCTCGACCTCGAGGTATTTCAACTTACATTCAGTGGCTCACAGCTCTCTGGGGTGCCTCTGTCTCTCACTCTGCCTTCTGAGTACTGGCAGTTAGAACAGGAAGGAAGTTAGTGAGGAAAAAAAATGTTTTAAACCTACTAGAAGAGGAAACCCTGGGCTGTCTCAAATCCTGTTCCTTTGCACTGCGTATCTCTTGATCAGTCAACTGAACAGTGTTCTTGTCAATTAATGGCACATGTCGGAACACGACTGCCCATATGAGTGTGGACACAGACATGCATGAGTGTTCATGCAAGGGGATTGAAGCCATAACCTTTGAGTGCTATGGATAATTGTGTGGATATGTCTAAAAATCGAGTCATTGCTGTGCATAAGCTTACTGAGGCAAGTAGCCTAAAACCAGTAGCAATAGATTCACATCAGCTTTACTTCATACCACTGACTTCTGTTCCTATCTGGTCTCTGCCAGCTTTCTTACCAGCCAGATATCTTGAAAGTTTGCTGGCAGCGAATGCAGAGTGGCAAGGAATTACAAATGTTAACTGTGTTTACGTGGCCTTAAACTTAAAAAAATTGCCCTCAAATAGGTTTTTGGTTTTGCTAGTTATAATTTCAAAATGTAGCTTTTTACTGCAGCACAATCAAATGTTACTTGCTGTAGTTTTCACTAATTTATTTAATTAATAAAAAAGTAAGGCACTGCTTTTGATTAAACCTAGGAATGCGGATTACAAAATAGCTTAAAACTTCATTTAATTCATAGTCTTCTAACTCAGAATATGTGGTAATTTAACAAGTACTAAAATTGACTTCATACCATATTTAAGGAAATGGTTTGTGAAGTAATTTAAATGGGAACAAGTTGCCATATTTAAACCATTTAAAGGAACATTGTTTAAACATTGAAGCCACATTTATTCCATACACTACGGATGCTGCTGTCAATAAAAAATGCTTATTTATGCTAACATTTCAATATTCAATATTTACATTGTTTCAATATGTGTAGAGCTGACTAATAAAGCAAGTATATTTGGAGAAATTGGCATTTATTTTGCTGTCGTTTAAACATGGTGCATTTTGTTCCACTTATTTTGTAAATTGAGGCTACCAGATAGATTGTTATCTTTAGTCACCGGAACCGAAACAGTCAAGATGGTGGTCATTTGGTGGGAGAAAAAAATATTAATATAGAAAAATAGAAAAAGGAAAACAGTATATAATTAAAATTAGCAAAAGTACTGAAAACCGAATACAAACTTAGTTTGTAAATTTCAAAATGATATGGATAGAAACTAGCCCTTGAAAGTATCTGACTGAATTATAAATCGAAGCAAATATTAATTCACATGGAAGAGAGTAAATTTTGTAGCTCAGTACTCTCAAGAGGGGACACATTTCTTCTTTCAATAATATTTGTGGAGCACCTTACCACCACCCCCCCCCCTCGCCAGCTACTGTTGTAAGTACCAGTGAAACAGCAGTAGACACCAGACAAACTCTCTGTTCTCTTGTGGAAATTATGTTCTAGGGGTGACAGATAATTAAAAAATAACCCAGATAGAATAAATTATTTAGAACAAGAAGGATTTAAAAATTGGGAATGGTAGATTCATAGTCTACATGCCACTCCCTATTTCTCACGTTATTAAGGAAGACAGAACTAGTCAAACAGGGTTTTTTTGTGTGTGCAGTGTGTGTGTATTTAATGGGGTGGGAGACAGCATTCATAACTTTCAGCAAATTCTCAGTCCATTATCTCAAAAGGATTAAGAATTGCTAATTTAAAGCCCTTTCTTGATGATATAGCAATGGGCTTTCAGTAGCTTAGAGGACAACTGTCATGTTTTCCTAAAATACCTCCTGACGTCACTTCAGGGCAGGGATCTCTCTGAAATTCCCATTTCTCATTTTTCATAGTTCACTATTGACCTGTGTTTATCAGTTGGGAAAAGAGGCAAAGAGACTCTTTGAAGAGGCCTACCATGGAAGGCGTTCTCCTTCCAGCAGTAAGGATGCTCTTCCTTTAAGGATCTTAGCTGCTACCAAATGAAATTAACAGGACTTGGAAAACTGCTTAAGAATTTCCAGAAAAATGACCAAACCGGGCAGCCCGGGTGGCTCAGCGGTTTAGCGCTGCCTTTGGCCCAGGTGTGATCCTGGAGACCCGGGATCGACTCCCACGTTGGGCTCCCTGCATGGGATGGGGGTTGGGCTCCCTGCATGGAGCCTGCTTCTGTCTCTCTCTCTCTCTGTTTCTGTGTCTCTCATGAATAAATAAATAAAAAATCTTTAAAAAAATTACCAAACCATTAAAGTATTTTCCATCTTTTCTTTGTTGTTACAAGCATATGACTGAAAGGTAAATTCTAGACAAATCTTCCATGGGTCATGAGCCTCAAAAAGTGGCAAAAGGCTACGGCAGACTGTTAAAACTGTTAAAACTTTCTCTTTTTTGCACAGACCTATTTCTTTGTGGCTCCATGTTGAGACAATAAATTCTCAGAGATGACTTTCAACCCTGAAAGCTGTCCATTCAGAAATGTGTCCACAAGGCACTGTTAGCAGGCTGGCTAGGGGGCGGAAGTGGGGCATTGCAGTTAGATGGATGTCCTGGCTCTGTGTCTTCCCATCAATGTATCTCCGGCCATGGTTTCGTTTCTTCAAGCCTCAGTTTACCCACCTGTAAAAGAGGAATGATATCAAAATCCAACATTGCAGGAAGTGTTGGAAATAATGTGTGAGGAAGCATCCAGCAGGGTGCGTACTATAGAGTAACTGCTCAATACTCAATAAATGATTGAGGCTAAAAAAATCATCACCATCATCATTTCCACATTACATTTTGATGCTTATTATTGCAGACTACATATGAGATTGACTGGGAGAGAGTCTTTTTCATCTAAGTGCTCACCATCAGCCAACACACATCTATTTCGTATATATTACCTTCTTCTTCTTTGAAGATTTCCAGCTTTGATCTTATCCTAGATCCTAGATTATATTTTTTTCTGAATTAGAGTGTGAACTGTTTATACAATTTAATTTAGGACTTTGCTTTGTGTTAAGTAATTATTTTCTGAATAGTAGAGTTATTTCTACATCAAAATATAAAATGTGTAAGGAAGGGGCTGTGTCTTACATGTCTTGTATTATGTAGAATGGCTATCATAATATTTACCTGAATTATGCAAAAAACTGAGCAAAGTTCCTTAGTAGATATGTATCTTTCTAAATTAGATAGAAATACCTACATTCTACACTCCTGCTCCTTTTCTTTCCTCTGGTTAGAGTGTTGCCTTGGGGAAGAACAAATATGAATGTGAGTATAGTCATGTGTCCATAGGAGTCACGGAGACCAATCTGTATTCTGCAGGGGCTCATGGCCTTGGTATAAAGATTCATTTCCAAATTCAACAAGTCCTTAAGAATTCCCAGCTATATCCCAGCAACTGTGCATAGCAGCAGAGATAAACCCACTCCTAAGTCACAGTCCTAGATCTTTTGTTGCTAATAATGTAATGAGAAAGACAGAAATAAACAAATTAATTTTGGGGGGTGAGCTTGGGAAAAGAAATGTACACAGTGTATTATGAGAGAAGTTAGCAAGGACATCAAGGAATACATCTTGGAGGAAGTGACTACAGTGCCAAGTCTACCAAGTGAGTAGACATTGGGTACTTGACATGGGAAGTGTTGGAAGTGGAGGAGAAGGCATTTGAGGAAAGGGAAACCGTGAGAAAGGTGTGGCACCCTAAAATGTATGTGCGGGAATTATAAAGAAGCAGCTCGAGGTTGCTGGACTTCAAAATGAACATCATATAATGATGATAAATGTGCCTGGAGTGGGGCAGGTGGAGGGTCACATCCTAATGGACCTCTTATGCTATGCGAATAAGGAACTTGGTCTTGATCCTGCCAGTGATGGAGAACCACAAAAAAATAAAGGAGTCCCCTGAACAGTTTTGTGTTTTACCCTGTAGTTTTCTCTGGTAGCTGTGTTGATGGGTTTGATGGGAACAAAACCAGGTTGGAGACTATTTAAGCCTTAACTAAAGTACTCACAGTGGGAATAGACAGAGGTGGTCAGGTGCAAGAAATACTTAGGTGACATTGGCATGACTTGGTCTTTGGAGGGATGTGAAGGATGATGATGAAGAGGGACAAGGACTTACAGGTTTCTTTCAAGAATGACAGGGTTCTTGGTGGTACTATCAATTGATATAGAAAAGAAAAAAGAAAAATCAGATGTGTTGGGGGAGATTATGACTTGAGTTTGGACATGTTGAATTTGAAAACAACTGTGCCATGGATGCCTGGGTGGCTCAGTGGTTGAATGTCTGTCTTTGGTTCAGGTCATGATCCTGGGGTCCTGGGATCGAGTTCCACATGGGGCTCCCCGCAGGCGGCCTACTTCTCCCTCTGGCTATGTCTCTGCCTCTCTTTCTGTGTTTCTCATGAATAAATAAATAAAATCTTAAGAGAAAAAAGAAAACAACTGTACCATTTCAACTGTACTTTTTCTATAGACAGAAAGATATATAAGCCTAGATTTCAACTGTAGACTAATGATTCATACTTCATCAGGCTATGGATAGTGGTTTCAACCAAGTTACCCAAAGTGTGGTCTGTGGATCAGCAGATGGGCATCATCCAGGAATTTGTTAGAAATGCAAATTATTAGGCCAAATCCAGACCCATGATATCAGAATCTCTAGGGTTGGAGCCAGGAATCTGTTTTAAAAAACTCTGCAGGTAAATTGTGACATTTGAGAAACACCGGTTTAAACCATAGAAATGGATAAGACAATGCTGAGAAAGTATAAAAAGAAAAGTTGGCCACATCTAGGAATATCCTGTTTTATGCAAACTCTGCTTTCAGTATATAACCTGCTGGCTACTTTTCATCTCCTCTGCTAACAGCCTAGCTGTACTTCATCATGCCTCCGGTGGACTTTTAAGATAGCTTCCTTGTATTTTTTCCACTTCCATAACAGCCTAATGCTTTATTCTCAGAGTAGCCAGAGTAAGAAGCACACTCATGACTAGATCATTCCTTCCATCTGAAACTTCTAGGGACCTCTTACCCATTTGCAATAAAATGGAAGCACTTACCATGGTCTGCAGGTTTGCTCATTGTGGTGAGCCGTCTCCAAGATGGCCCCAATGATCCTGGTTATCATCCTTGATCACGTTGTATCAGGCTTGGTCTGTGTGACCAATAGAGCATGGCAAAAGTGATGCTACAATCAGTTTTGAAGCTATGTTATAAAAGACATTGTACTTTCTTTCTTGATCTCTTAGATCATTTGTTCTGGGGGAAGCTAGGTGCCGTGTCATAAGGATACTGAAGTGACATGTGAGAGACATATAGAGTGGTCTACATGGTGAGAAACTGGGGATTTCTGCTGACAGCCATGCGAGTGAGCTATGTGGGAAGTGAATCTTCCAGCTCCAGATGACTGCAGTCCCAGCAGCCTGACTCCCCCTCATAAAAGACAGAGCAGGAACCCCCCCAGTTACACTACTCCTGAATAGACCTTCAGAAACCATGAAATATAATAAATTTTTATTGTTATGAGCTGCCAAATTCTGAGGTAATTTTTATGTTATTAGATAACTCATGCTCTCATGATCTGGCCCCTTGCACCACTCCAGACTCCTCTTTTCTCCATTCTAGTCCCCTGCTCCCTTGATAATCGTTACATGAGAAGTGAGTTCCCATTTCAGGAGTTATTCTCTCTGAGGAATGCTCTTCTTCCAGATAGCCTTACCTGATTCATTTCCTCATTGCGGTTTTAATTTGCATTTCCCTAATGGATGATTACGGTGAACATCTATTTATGTGCTTATTGCCATCTGTATAATTATCAGTGAAATGTTTATTTGTATTTTTTGTCCATTTTCTAATTGGCATGTTTGCCTTTTTAACATTGAGTTTTGACAGTTCTTTGTATATTCTAGATGTAAATCCTTTGTTGGATGTGTAATTTGCAAATATTTGCTCCCAGCATGAAGTTTGTTTTTTTATTCTCTTAAAAGAGTTTTTCAAAGAACAAAAGTTGTAATTTCTTTCTTTCTTTCTCTCTCTTTCTTTCTTTCTTTCTTTCTTTCTTTCTTTCTTTCTTTCTTTCTTTCTTCTTTCTTTCTTTCTTTCTTTCTTTCTTTCTTTCTTTCTTTCTTTCTTTCTTTCTTTCTTTCTTTCTTTCCTTTCTTTCTTTCTTTCTTTCTTTCTTTCTTTCTTTCTTTCTTTCTTTCTTTCTTTCTTTCTTTCTTTTCTTTCTCTCTTTCTTTTGGAGTTCAATTTGCCAACATATAGCATATCACCCAGTACTCATCCCATCAAGTGCCCCCCTCAGAAAAGTTTTAATTTCGATGAGGCCAAATACATTAGATTTTCCCGTTAAGTACATTTGCTGGCAAGTCTAAGACCTCATTGCTTATTACAAGGCCCTGAAAATTTTCTCCTATTTCTTTTCTAAATCTTTATAGATTTACATTGTACATGTAAGTCTGTGATACACATTGAACTAGTTTTTATACAAGGTGTGGCAGTTAGGTGTGGAATTTTAGGTGCTTAAAGTGTGAAATTTAGGTTAAAATTCACTGTTTTTGTTTGTTTCCTTATGGATGTCCATGGATAAAGTGTCAATGCTCAGCACCATTTGTCCAGGACTTAGACGTTCATTCTCCAGCACCATTTGTTGAACAGACTTTCCTCCTTCCATTGAGTTGCTTTTGCACCTTTATCAAAAATTAATTGGGTATGTTTGTGTAGGTATACACTTGTGTTCTTTACTGTTCCACTGATCTGTGTATCTATCACTCTGTCCATACCACATTGTCTTGACTACTGTAGCTATATAGTAAGCCTTAACAATAGGAAGAGTGATTCCTTCCCACCCTACTTTCTTCTTTTTCAAAATTGGTCTTGGCTATAAATTTTGGAATAAATTTATCTGTGTCTATTGAAAGCTTTGCTGAGATTTTGAAAGGAATTGCAATAAAAAGAGATCAATTTAGTGAGAATTGACGTCTTTACTATGTTGAGTTTTCTCATCCATAAGCATGGTATGTTTTTTCAACTATTTAGGTTGTTTTGAGTTCTTTTAAATTAGATTTTGTAGTTTTTAATCATACGAATCTTGTGCATGCTTTGTTAGATTTATACCTAAGCTTTCATTTTCTTTAGAGCAATTGTGAATTATGTTACTTTTTAAATGTCAGTTTCCATTTATTCATTGTTACATATAAATGCAATAGATTTTTCTATATTAATTTAGTATGCTTCTGGGATGTCTGGGTGGCTCAGCGGTTGAGCATCCGCCTTTGGCTCAGGGTGTGATTCCAGTTTACGGACTGAGTCTCACATCAGGATCCCTGTGAGGAGCCTGCTTCTCCCTCTGCCTATGTCTCTGCCTTTTTCTGTGTCTCTGATGAATAAATAAATAAAATCTTAAAAAATTATAGGCTTCGGGATCCCTGGGTGGCGCAGCGGTTAGGCGCCTGCCTTTGGCCCAGGGCGCGATCCTGGAGACCCAGGATTGAATCCCACATTGGGCTCCCGGTGCATGGAGCCTTCTTCTCCCTCTGCCTGTGTCTCTGCCTCTCTCTCTCTCTGTGTGACTATCATAAATAAATAAAAATTAAAAAAAAATTATAGGCTTCAACATTACTGAACTCACTTATTAGTTTATAGGATAGTTTTAAAATGCAGATTCCTTAGGATTTTCTATGTAAACAATCATGTCATTTGTAAATAGAAACAGCCTCATTTCTTCATTTCCTAGCTATATTTTTTTCTATTTTTTCATTCCTGATTGCATTGGCCAGACCTTTCAGTATCACGTTGAAGAAAGGTGATGAGAGCATACATCCTTGACTTGTCCCTGATCTTAGAGAAAAAAACATTCAATCTTTCACAAATAATATGAGGTTAGTTGTAGGATTTTTTTTTAAGATGGTCTTTATGAGTTCCCTTCTATTTATAGTTTCCTGGGAGTCATCGTAAATGGGTACTAGGTTATGCCAAATGCATTTTTTGTGCATTGTGTCAATTGATATGATTGTATGATTTTTCTTCTTTAAACTGTTGCTGTAGCACATTATGTCAATTGATTAGGCTTTAAATAGTCTTGCATACATGGAATAAATTTCACTTGGTCATGGTGCATTATTTTTATATAGTCCCGTATTTGACTTGCTATTATTTTGTTAAGGATTTTTACAGCTAAATTCATGAGAAAGATTGATCAGTATTTTTCCTTTTTACTCTCTTTGGTTTTAGTGTTAAAAAGTCTTATGAAGGTAAAACTGGCCTCATGAAATTAGCTGAGAACTGTTCCCTCTTCCCTATTTTCTGAAAGAGAGTATTGTATTACTATTTAATAAGTTATTTCTTTCAAGATTAACAATGTTGTCCTGGAAAATGCATAAATATGATGGGGTATTAAGAGAAGATAGGGACAATCTTGTATCTTCCTTCTTCACATTTAGGGTATTCCTCTCTGGAATCTGCTGTGTATTAATCACAGTGGGAATCTCAGTTGAGGAGGATCCAAATGCAGAGGAAATGTATCTTTGATGTGTGTCTTCCTACTCAAAGATATTTTAAGTAACACTAAAGAAGGATTAGAGATTAGTGCTTGTGTAAGGAGCTTGTAGGACAGCTAAAATTTTAATTACTTTTAATTACTAAGTAAGTGCCCTTTAACTCTCTTTCTGTATATGACTAATGATACTTTCCCATCTGTCAGAAAATATCAAGAACCAAGGATTATTGAGCTATGGAACGTAATTTTTTACTGTATTTTTATGATATTTAGGTTTTTTTTTTTTAAAAGATTTTGTTTATTCATGCGAGACACTCAGAGAGAAGCAAAGTCATAGGCAGAGGGAGAAACAGGCTCCCTGTGGGGAACCTGATGCCTGACTCAATCCTAGGACCCTGGGATCAAGACCTCAGCCAAAGGCAGATGCTCAACCACTGAGCCACCCAGGTGCTTCTGATATTTAGCTTTTAAATTTGCAAACTCATTCTCATTCTCTGTAGTGTGCTGTTCTATGTGTTTTGACAAATGCATGGAGTTGTAGATTCACCACTATAATCAAGATACAGAGTAATTCCATTACCCTTTAAAATCTACTGCATTGTCCCTTTCATGCCATCAACTTTTCTCAATCCCTGGCAGCCACCTATTAGTTCTGCAACCTTATAGTTTTGCTTTTTCTGAATGTCATTAATGAAATCAGACAGCATAGAGCCATTCAACTCTGGATTCTTTCACTTTGTAAAAGGTGCTTCATATTCATTGATGTCATTACATATACCAATAATTCTTCTTTTCCCAGCAAAGATTTCTTGTCTTTGAAAATTTAGAGTATCCAGACAGCCAAGGTTCTTCCAGAGAAATTTCTTGGTCATCAATCACCTTGTTTAGAGCCATGTGACCCCATTACCTGGTTGATAAGATCAGAGATAGATAACTGATCAAAAGCCAGCCATGATGAGTCTAGCCAATGATCAATGAAGTAACCTAGGAGAATTGTTCTGTGTCATGGAGGCAGTATGTATTTACTGCTGATTGGCCAGGGTACTCAAACCTTCTAAGACTCAGCAGCAGCAGCAGCAGCAGCAGTAGTAGAGGAACAGGTAGAAAGAACAGCCTTGGAACAGAGAACAATGGATACAGTTCCTGAAGATACAAAATGACCAGATCTTTAGAACTTCACAGTGTCTTGAACAGTGTTTCAGTTTCCATAAGGCCCTGCTGATGTGATTGAATTTCCTGTCTTCCACACTTCCCTTTGTATCCCACACTTTCTCTTTTTTTGTTGTTCTTTCTTCCTATATGTTCAATATTTTCCTTTTTCCCTAATATGTCCTTTCTGTTTAAAGAGATTCCTTTATCATTCCTTTAGTGTAGGTCTTCTGGTGATAGATTGTCTTAGTCTTTCTTTATTAAGATGCTTTTTCTCCCCCTTTCATTCCTGAAGGATAAATTCACAGACAGAGGCGATAGTACTATGATCAGGACTTGAAAAATATTGTGCTACTTTCTTCTGGCCCTCTGGTTTCTGATAAGAAATCTTCTGTCATTCTATGTTTTCACCTCTAGGTAAGGTGATATTCATATATTTTTTGATTGTTTTCAAAATTTGTTTTGTCTTTAGTTTTGTGGTTTGATTATGATGTGCTTTGGCATAGATTTCTTTGGATTTATCCCATTGGGGTTTGATAGCTTCTTGATTCCGTAGGCTTATGCTTTTCATCAAATTTAGGAAATTTTCAGCCATTATTTTTTCAAGTACTTGTTTTAGCCTCATCTTTCTCTTCTGTCCTGCAACTCTAATGATGTGAATATTAGATCTTTTAGTTTCCGAGGTCCCTGAGCTGCTTCCCCCTCCTCCTCCTCTTCTTATTTTTTCTTCTTCTTCTCTATTTATTTTCTCTCTTTTGATCAGATGGGATAATTTCTATTGTTCTAGCTTCAAGTTCACTGATTCTTTCTTTTGTCTTCTCTTTTCTGTTGTCAAGCCCATCCAATGAATTTTTATGCTGATAATTGCATTTTTCAGCTCTAAAATTTTCATTTTGTTCTTCTTTAGGTACCTTGTTACTGTTGAATAGTGGTGACAATTCGGATTCCCCACATGGGCCCCTTAACACCATTCTAGTAGGAAGGAAGATGGTGCCTTATTATCACTGGTTGTAGATGAAAGTCTAAGATCTCCAGGTGGCCTTCTCTGATACTACTCAGGGGGGGTGGAGCAGGGTTACATAAGTATAGCTGGACCAGGATGGAAGTCTCTTTACTCAACCTGTGCTGATGAGGTTGATGTGGCCATTTTTTTCCCCTCCATAATATTGTATTTGTTGATGTTGGATTTATTTCCATGGCATAGGATAATTTTTGTCTAATTGTTTTTTGCCTAACTAGAATACTTCTTTTCTGGTCATTTGTCTACAAAGAGTAGGTTTTTTTTGAGAAGATTTTTTTTTTTTTTTTTTGTCTGCTCCTGTTTGTGTTTCTGGGTTGCTGTCTCTCTTGCCTCTAGTTCAGAATATACAAAATAAAAAGAGAACTCAAGGAATTTACTGCCACATTATTCCTAAGGCCCTAAATTCCCTATTTGGTCTCTCTTTTTCTCTTGACCTTTTAAAATACTCTTGTGTTTGTTCTATGTATAATATCTAGGAATTTTAGCTGTACTTTGCAGGAGAAATGGGGGGAGGAGTATATCTGTTCCATCTTGGCTCAGAGCTGGATGGAAAATAAATTTTTAAGTCTTTAAAGCAATTTAAGAATTTTATAATCATAAATCCTTGAGAGCTAAATTAGAACCACTTTAGAAGAGTTTTTCAAACTATATAGTTGGTCATATATCACACTCCTCACTCTCCATTCTTCTGGGTCTCCATTTTGCCGGGAGGGCAAAGAGTCACAGTACAACAACCCTCCCCCTTCCTCCAAAATTGAGAATCACTGGTTACAAATCCTGCTACTGATCAATGTGGTTTATCTTTCTCAAGTGTTTTGGGATGGAAAAAATTGAGAACCTTGGCACATTATGACATATGACATGAAGAAATTGAAACTTGAAGAAGGGGCAATCTTGTCACACAGCAGAGATGTGGTGAAACTAAGCTTGCACGTGAATCTACAGTGGTACTATGCCAACAAATTATGTTGGTACCTTGTTAAAATGCAGCTTCTGGTTCAGTTAAGTCTGGAGCAGTGCCTGATGTCCTGTATTTCTAACAAATGCCCAAGTGGTGTGGCTGCTGTTACACTTTGAGTAGCAACACTCTAGAACATTCAGCTTATTTTTCTTTTCACTATCTGCATGAATTGCAGTTGTTTAACAAAGAAATACAGAATGGGTGGGTTTCACAGATAAGAATCTCAATATCGGATCCCTGGGTGGCGGAGCGGTTTGGCGCCTGCCTTTGGCCCAGGGCGCGATCCTGGAGACCCGGGATCGAATCCCACATCAGGCTCCCGGTGCATGGAGCCTGCTTCTCCCTCTGCCTGTGTCTCTGCCTCTCTCTCTCTCTCTCTCTCTCTCTCTCTGTGACTATCATAAATAAATAAAAAAATTTAAAAAAAAAGAATCTCAATATCTATGTGCCTGGTGTGTAAGAATAGAGGAAGGTCTGAATGGTAATGGAGACACAGATGTGGGAGTAGAAAGACTCATTCAAACACCAAACACTCTGCTGGCTCTGCAATGCATTTGCTGCTTCAAAACTCCTCTAATTTTGGTGAAGACCAAAGGAAAGCTTATCAAAAAAACCCCATAAGCTGTTGAGCAGCCCATGTAATCTGCTTGGGGCTGTCAGTTAAGAATCTTTCCCCTCCTGGGAAGGATAAATTGACCTTCTCTCTCTATAATCTTATGGAGTACAATTCTCCAACAGGTAACAATTTAGGGAATGCACATTACAATTCACTAACAAGGCATGAGAGAGATCAGCAACACATGCATCTTGGTCTATTCTGCTTTGCTGTTGTATAATAGAAAGGAAGCAGAATATGCAGAGCGTTCCAAGATTTGGGCCTTGGTCCTGGCTTCACTACTAACTTATTATATGCAGTTGAATAAATCACATCATTTCTCTATGATAAATTTGTCAAAAGAACTTACTGATACTAGCATATGAGCTAAGGTCTATATATAGTGTTGTACAAGTTAATACTAGTGGCTCAATATAACCGAAAAACTGAAGTCAAGTGTGCCAATGAATTGGTTTGTAGCCTGAGCCTCATACTCTGAAGACTTTGATATTGAAGATCCAGCAATCAATTTTCAAATAAATGGCATCAGTTATTAGTTATCAGCTACCACTTGGGCTTTTTCTCTGTCAAGTATCACTGCATTTTGTGTCATTTTTGGTTTGTGGTTCTATCTTACTGAGGAAATGTATACATTACCTGTTAGGGAGAGATATCGTATACTTTTCAATGTCATTGCTCACATGATTAGCATCCCAGTGTCTCCACTGCAGCAAGGGACATTATGATTCACTCCCTTCTTCTCAGTTACCTAGAGTCTTATAATAATTATGACATGATGTGTGTGTGGTGGGGATTGATTTATGATTGGGTGTGTGTGTGTCAGAGAAAGGGAAAAAATGAGGGGTAGCAAGTACTAACAGTGGGAATGGAGGAGCACAAGAGATATTGAATCACAAATTATGAATATGTCCCTGGATATCAACACTTTGTGTGTGTTTGTGGATTTAATACCTACTTATTGACAGGAGAGAGCCCAAGTCAGTTTCGCGAGAGTATTCAATCATCAGAAAATTCCTAAGCCTGTCCCAGTCTAACCCCTTATTCTTCCAACTTCTTTGCACCTGGGTTGGTGCTTTAATCTCATAAGAGTGGGATTAAGAAGCATGTGGGTATTACAGGGAGATAAATCAGGACGCAAAGGTCCTTTATTCATCTGCTGTGAAGAGGGCAACTAGACAGTTTATAGGAGCAACATTCAACTCTGTGAGTATTTCTCAACTTCTGATGTTTAAGAAAGGCTTTGTGGGTGGTGAAGGGTTGATGTGGCTCTAAAATAAAGAGATGGAAGAAGAGAACTTTGAATCTGAGCCTGGACTGGGGCCAGGAATGAAACTAGGGAAAACATGAAGGAAGTACACCACAATGGCCTTATAATATCATGCAGCAGGCTAATAAGTGAAACTTGATTATTACAAGGTCGCTGCAAAAATTTATTACTAAATTCATTTTGAAAGAACTCCAAACTGATTCCTTCCTTTTTGTGGCTCCCAGTTTTCTGGGAAAGGAGGGATGTGGGGCATTAAATGACCACAGAACAAACAGTTCTTTACACCCAAGACGTGCTAAAAAAGACCAAAACACAAGAGGAAGACATGAAAGAGTGAGGATAAGGAGAAACAGAGTCAAGAGCCAGCCAGGAATAACCTCAATGCAGTACAGATGGCTTAGCCTTCTTCCTCTAAGGTCAAAGTATTTGTTTGTTCCAATCTGAAGGAAAGTACTCACTGGACTTTTGTTCTTGTCTTTTCATGGCTTTGGTTTGAGTCTTCCTTGGCTCTCCAAATTATTTGATTTTCTCTGCTTCAGCAGGACCCTGGTTACATTTAGGGACAACTCCACCAGTGCAAAGAGAGCACTTCTACATCTATCTCCTCCTGACCCCTCTTTCCCTTAGTCCTTCAACAATAGAATTGTCTATTTGCTTATATCTTTTCCAAGAAAGAAAGAAAGACCTGGAAGTCTGGGATGATGATAGCAGCATCAGAGATCTGAGTCAAGAACCTTCTGAAATTGCTCTTCCTTAGCTGGGATTTATGGATGATCATCCTCTGTAGCTTTCTACAACTGAACTCTGCTGCCTTGGGTCCAAGGTGACACTAACCTTGGTTCCTCATAAAACCATGCCTTGACATATTACTTTGCTGCATCCACTTCTTTCTGTAGGACAACAGTTCATAGTCTCCAAAAGGGGAAGGGCTAATATTGCTTTAAAAAGAGAAAACCATTCTGTGTCACAAAGGAATGAATTACTTGACACTTCTGGGAGGCAAAAATGTGAAACATCTTCTTAGAGCTAAAATCAAGTCTGAGACTAGATTGAGGATTGTTTAGCCTGAGGGATGCCCTTTTAATTCACAAGAAAGCATGGCCAGGATAAGTTTAGCCTTTGGTGATATCTGTGGTGGACAAGACTAACTTCCAAGGCTGGAAATGGTCATATTTGTTCTGCTCCTTCCAAAGGTTTTAAAGAGAGAACTGGGGGCACATCTAACACTCTAGGAGTTAGTTGATTGTCCTACATACTCAAAAATGAAATATTATACATGAAAGACACAATAAAAATAAAATTCTTACCCATTGTGCAAACTCTGAGTGTCATGAGGATCCATAGATTAGCCAGGAACCTATTATAGAACTCTTTCTGAAGAATTCCTTTACATAATGCATCACACCTACAAAGGAACTCTGTCTGAGCCTAGAGGTGTAACTTCAAAATTTTATAGGTAAATATGCAAAAGAAACTTATAAGAAAAAAGGAGAAGTACAATCAGGGAAAGATGGAAGTCAAGTGTGATTTTTAAGTTCTTTGGGGTTGCTTTTGGGGATGTCAAGGAATCCAAAGAGAGCTTAAGACAGAATTTTAAGGCCAGGCATAAATTAAAAGGGTGTTGGAGGGATGCAGAAGATTACTCAGCAAGTGCTGATGACAGTCACCTCTCTGGTTCATAACAAGAGCTCTTCAACAGTTCACCCAGGAGAAAGGGTGTAGGTAGGGCAGGTGAACCTGTGTCACAATCATAGATTTGTTTGCCTGGCTTCCTTGATTCCTAAGGTCTATTACATAGTTACTGTTTTTCTGAGCATTCTACATTGAACACTTGTTTACATTATTCCCTTTACTTTTCCCCATCACTCTAAAAATAAGATATATTTGAATCATTTTATAGATGGAATGAGATCCAGAGAAGTTATGTGATTTGTCCAAGGTCACATAAACAGTTCTTGTGGAGCAGGAATTTGAGAATATATCTATTTGATTCTAAAGCACAGAAATTTTACATTGCATTGCCCCCAAAGGGTAACTGATTAGTTTATGTTAGGGCTTCATATTATAGGCTCTGGATCTAACCCAGTGGGATCCTAGTTAGAACTTCTAGATAAAAATAAAAGATGCCCAGTGAAATTAGAATTTTGGATAAACAAAAAATAATCTTTTGAATAAGTATGTATCATGATATATTTGGGATATCCTTATCCTAAAAAAAACCCATTTGTTGTTTACCTGAAATTCAAATTTAACTGGGTGTCCTCCATTTTTATTTGTTAAATCTGGTAATACTAATGCTAGTAAACTCTCCAGATGAGCTAAAGGAAAGTTTGTGCTTTCTTACTATTTTGAAAGAATTGAGAAGTCCAAAAAACTTGATCTGAGAGAAATTCGCTAGTTTTCCTCTATAGCTTTGTCAGAGCTGGGATGTGTCAGTCACTGGTGGTAAACTCTGAGAATAATGTTGCTCTTGGCTGCCCACCAGCAGTTTCCACAGTCCCAACCATACTTGGACACAAACTGTGCCTGTTTACCAGGGCAAAAGAGGGTCCATAGCACAAGAACTGGATTCAGTAAACAGATGAACTGGCAGCCCATTTCTGAAAACCACTGAGAGGTTTGTGAGGAGAAGACCAATTGTTGCCTTCTTTATGGTTTAGTGGAGAATTCACAGGGTCAGAATCTCATGACCCAGTGTTCAAGATATTAGTTCAACTTCTCCATTTATTTATTCACCCATTGGATAAATATATATGGCACCCCTGCTATGTGCCAGGCCTTTTTCTAGGTTTTGAGGTCGCAGAAATGAACAAAAATGGAAAAAGCAGCCTTATGGAGCACATTCCAGTGGGGAATTAAGATAAGATCCATGGCATGAACAAATGATCCAGAGCCCTGGCCAGATTGACCATCCTTGATACCTGCTCACAGGTTAGTCAATGTATTTCTGTTGAAGAAGTTGAGAACTAGAAGGAGAAAATTAAAATAGTAATTGGGGAAAAGAAGGTAAGGAAAAATATCTTTTACGCAAGGATGATAATTTAAACTGATTTTGAAAGTAATAAGAAAAAGTTGGTGAACTTGAAGTCATAAAATATAAGATTTGAGGCATGGTCCATGTGGCAGAGAAAGAGAAAGAAGATTTGCATGGGCCAAAGATAGCCAGGAAGAGTCGGAGCTAAGAATATTAGCATAAATCAATAATTTATAGATTATATAAATAAATCTTCTAGGTAGCAGGGTACGGAAAGGACTGGTTCAGGGTAAGAGATTAAGGCTACTTAGCAGTTCTTTGGAGCCTTTTAGAATCTTCCTTCCCAGGATAAGTGTTACCAACTTTTGTGATAGAAAAGGAGATTTAGATTACTTTAGATTACTTTAGATTAGCAGACTTACTTTTAAAATTTATCTTATTAATGCATTTTTGTACTTGAAGAAGACAATGTACAATTCTTCCTTTTTAAAAAAAAGGATCTTATTTATTCATGATAGACACACAGAAAGAGGCAGACAGAGGCAGAGGGAGAAGCAGGCTCCCTATAGGGAGCCTGATGTGGGACCCAATCCCAGGACCCTGGGATCACAACCTGAGCCAAAGTCAGATGCTCAACCACTGAGCCACCAGGCATCCTGACAATGTCTATTTCTGTAGTTAAAGTAAAAGTCTGTGAAAATCATATTGGGGGGCAGCCTGGGTGGCTTGGTGGTTTGGTGCCGCCTTCGGCCCGGGACGTGGTCCTGGAGACCTGGGATCAAGTCCCACGTCAGGCTCCTTGCATGGGGCCTGCTTCTCCCCCTGCCTATGTCTCTGCCCCTCTCTCTCTTTCTCTCTCCCTGTCTCTCATGAATGAATAAATAAAATCCTTTAAAAAAATCATATTGGGTAAGTCCATGATTTGGATAATGGGAGAAAATGTTGAATATTTCGGAGAGGTCTGTGGCTAAAGAACCTCATGTCTGGATATGGAGTTAAAGCATAAACTTACTACTTAATCATATTCCATTGCGTTCCTGTGTGTGTGTGTGTGTGTGTGTGTACTGAGATGTATCAAATACCGCACGGGTTAGTGTCTCTGGTTCAGAGCTCCCCTGTCCAGATGACTATATTGTTATCCCCCAGAACTAGGAGAGAAGTATCTTGATCACATGAGGTTTAAGCAAAATAAGGACTGGAAGGTAAAAAGCCCATAAAATGTGAGGCAATAAACATTAAGAGTCAGGTTATTATGTAGTTGGGTGGGAAAATATATAAAGCTTAAAGAACATACCAGTTCTGTGAAGACCGTAGGTAGCATTTAGTCCATTTCCCTCTCTTCACAGAGAGTGGAACTGGTGATCACAGAGGGGAGGTACATATCATAATAAATTTACATAGAAAGCTCATGACAATTCATTGAAGCAACATATCTACCTAGATTTTTGGTTTGTAAATCTCTCTGTTGTGAAAATCTCTTTCTTGAAAATCTCTTTAAAAGATGGTAAGTTCTTCCCTTTTGTTTTAACAAAAAGTCCTGAGCTTTTCTGGAACTTCCAGTGAGGGTCTAAGAAGCAATGGTCTCTGTAGCCTGAAGGGTCTTTTTTTCCCTCCTCTCACTATCTAAGGAACCTGAAAGAGAACCATCAGACACCCAGGGACATCAGGATGAGTGACAACACTACTTTGGCTCCTCCAGCTTCAAACCAGGGTCCCACCACCCCCCGCAAGGGGCCCCCCAAGTTCAAGCAGAGACAGACACGCCAATTCAAGAGCAAACCTCCTAAGAAAGGTGTGAAAGGGTAAGACCAAAATGAAAAGGAAGATTTGCTATTATTTTTTCCATCACAAGCTTGCTTTGGTTTTTGAGAAATTAATGCTCCCAATATTAAACAGACTTACAAAGATTTCCACAATCTTTGCTGAATCACGTTGTTAGCCCTGGAAGGTTTTCTCTCAGTCCCCAGGTCTGTGTTCACATTTAACATGGTAAATGGGGCCTGTAGCAACCTTTGACTTACCTTACCAGACTTTTTTGACCACTCCTTTTTACCAGTAAACCCTGTGGTTTAATTTGGAGTACTAAAACACTGGCCATTTCCAGAACGCAGAGTTGATTTTTATGGCTGCAAAAGTTATGTCTTCAGTTCTTTATTTTTCTTTCTCTTCTTGGCAACACCCTATTTATTCTTTAACATACACCCATATGTTAATTTCTCTTGTGAAGCCATTCCTGACTCTCTTGGACAAATGTGATCATTACTTCCATGTTTGCATCTTGTACATTCAACTATCATAACTTGAATTGTTTTACACTAAATTTGTTTATTTACATCTGTTCTCTGAGATTGAAGTTCCTCGGAGAAAATTAGCTTTTCCTTAATTCCCTATGCTTAATACACTGCCCGCCACATTGTAAATGCTTGATAAGTGCTTTTGAGTAACTAACCAAATGGATGAATTAATCATTTTAATATCTTTCGTACTGTGCTTTATTCCAATTTCTATTTTTTTAAAAATGGAGCTTGACTAAATTGCCCCAGTGAGAGTTCTCTTTGGCTCTCAGTTGTTTTAGGCTAAATTTTTACGAGGGGAAAATCTCTCTCCACTGGGACACACTGTCTGAAACCAGCCTGAGTGATATTGTCTTTGCCCCAGGTCAACGCAAATAAAAATATTTCTCAAAGACAAAAACTTAAACCTCTTCTTCCCCCTTAGGAAGCTTTCTCAATGAGTCATTTTGAGATCTTTTCACTCTGATGTCAGCTAATTTTTCTTTTTTTCCCCCATAGGTTTGGAGATGACATTCCAGGCATGGAGGGGCTAGGAACAGGTGAGCCACACAGGAGTGTGGACTTTCACCACTCTACATACGTTAGGCCTCAAAGGGCTGTGAAAAATTATAGAAATAGCTAAGGCAGCAGATATTGGAAGACATAGATGTGTGGGGCTTAGTTGAACCTCCTAAGTAAGTACACGTGTGCCCAGAGCCAAACATTCACAGAAATCAAGCTAAGCCCCGGAGATACAAAATCTTGTTGTATTAACCAATGCTTGAGGACATATGGTGATTTGTCGACTTTCATGGTAGAGAGATTCTCAGGGTTAGTCTATCCCAACTTCATCACTTCTTCAGAAGAGAAACCTGAGACAGAGGGGAATTGAGTGACAATCTGAGGCCACAGAGTGAGGTATTGGAAACAAGGGAGGGGCTTGGAGACTTTTTTCAACCCAGGCAAACCCCTCCCTAACCAACTTCCTCTTTTTACATATTCTCTGGCACCTAGAACAGGGCCCACACACTGAATGTCTCCAATACAATATTTTTTAGTTGGCTAGAATAATTTGAAATGGTGGATAATGAATGCAGATTACTGGACATTCTTTTAAAAATATTAAACTTTATTCTTTATAGCAGTTTTACGTTTACAGAAAACTTAAGCAGAAAGTATGGAGCTCTTAATACCCTTGTACAAAGCTTCCCCTATTATTTGCATCTTACATTAGTATGGTATATTTGTTATAATTGTTGAGCCAATGTTGGTAACATTAGTATTAACTAGCATTCATAGCTTATATTAGAATTCATTCTTGGTGTTGTCCAGGTTCTGACAAATACACAATGTTGCATATCCACCGTTACAGGCATATACAGAATATATGCCCTAAAAATCCCCTGGGCTTCCCCTGTTCATCCCTTCTCCCACCCTCCACAAACTCTTGACAATCATGAACTTTTTTACTCTCAAAACTTTTGCCTTTTCCGGATTGTCATGTAGTTAGAATCATACCGTATATAGATTTTTCCAGACTGGCTTCTTTCACTTAGCAGTATTTATTCATTTAAGATTCCTTTATGCCCCATATGGCTTGATAGTTCATTTCTTTTTTGCCACAGAATAATATTTCATTATATGGCTGTATCACAATTTGCTTATCCTATTAAAATACATTTTCTTGCTTCCAAATTTTCACAATTACAAATAATACTGCTACAAACACCATTGTGCAGGTTTTTGTGGACATGTTTTCAACTCATCCAATACACTTTTGATAAATGCTGTAATCAGTAATCAGTGTCCTCACCAAGCAATTCTCAGTGTATTTGCTTTTTACAGTCAAATGCCACTTCTGGGATCTCAAATACATTTTCTGGCTACTTTATAAAGCTCATTTGCTATTCTGCTAAATCAACTGCTTCTGTATTCTGGCCAGGTGTATATAAGAGCAGCAGATTTGCTTTGGGCTCTGGAGGATATGCTTAACTCTGCCAACATATTTGGAATACAGGAGAGAGCTTTATACTGCGGGGAGATCTGACATCTTTGGCTTGGTTCCAGTCCCATCTCTATAACTCAGATTTTTTTTGTAGGCACTTAATCTCTTTGGGTTCCAGTCAGCTTCTCTGTAATTCAGGGATTATAATATTTTATATTTTTTAAGCAAAAAATTGAATTAGTAGATGCCTTGAGATTACCTCTCAGTAGGTGACTAGATATAGCAGGCATTTCAAAATGTAAAGGAACTAAAGAGTGAGTCAGAGAAGCCCAAGGAATGCATCTGAACGAATAAGGAGTAAGAAGACAGTGGATTTCCAGATCATGGGAATTTAAAATGCTTCTATTTCTCATTTTAATCCTTGGCCTGACTAGAATTCCCCTATATTCCTTCCATAGTGGTTGTGCTTTGAGGAGACCCCATTTGATCAGTGACTTGCACCCTCTCAGGCTAGCTGTAGTCAATACCTTGGGTCACCTCGCCAAAGCCTTGCAGAATGAAACCAGTGAAGATGCCCACCTAGTGACACCTGTTCTGGGGGCATCAGAACCCTGTAAGGGATTAATGAAGCAATCAGTCTAATCCTTCCAGGGCTGTAGGGCCACTCTAGATAACTTCCTGGTTACTGAGACAGCGAATAGGAGGAGTGAGGTGTCTCTGCCTGAAGGGTGTCTTTTTTTTTTTTTAAGATTTTTATTTATTATTTATTTTAGTGAGAGAGAGAGAGAGAGAGAGAGAGAGAGGAAGCACAAGTGGGGGGAGGGAGGAGAGGCACCAGCAGACTCCCTACTGAGCACATAGCCTGATATGGAGCTCAATCCCACCACCCTGAGATCTTGACCTGAGCTGAAATCAAGAGTCAGATGCTTAACCCATTGAACCATCCAGGCACCCCTGAAGAATGACTTTTCTGTGAATAGAAGAAGCTCTAGGGGGGTGGGGTCGGCTTACAAGTTCTTCCCTTTCTTGCAGACATCACGGTGATTTGTCCCTGGGAAGCGTTTAGCCACCTGGAGTTGCATGAGCTTGCTCAGTTTGGGATCATCTGATGCACCACAGGTTCTGTCGCTCTCAACAGCATCGGCTGTAATTTTGATTACTTTTGCCCTATTGATCTGCCGGAGTCTTGAAATTCAGCTGTTCGGAAGTGGTTTCTTCAGCTTACACAGTCATTTCCCCTCCATTGCTATGAAGAGTTCTCATAGTGTCAGATCCTCTCTTGCCATACAGTTCAGCTCAGAATAGTGGATGCAAATTGTCTTTTATTAGGGCATTTCAAACTTTACCATCTTCCCCCATCAGCTGGTTGGAAATCATTGATAGTTTTCTAGATTTTGTTTATTTGTTAAATCTTTCAAATCTATTTGGACTAGGCAATCCCAATAATTGGTAGTAGCTTTTAAGAGAACATTTATGTCATTCCCTTCCTCTTCTCATTTAATAAAGAAGATATTTACCTTCAATCTAATGATGCGGTTGTATTAAATGCTGTATCCAAATATCTGATGCCCTGACCTGAACGACAATTAAACACAGAAGTCACAGTCCTACAGGAAATAAGCACAGTGCATGTGAAAGATCATAGGAATAAGAGTCAAACCCTGTTTCTACTTTGTAACTTTGTATATCAAGTACTTTCCGGGTCTAAATTTTATTGAACTGGGATATCCCTGAGGGCCTCTGCAGCTTGTACAAGTTAGACAGGCTTATGTTGATGGAAGACTAAAGATTTAAACTCAGGAATCTGATAATTTGGGTCTTCTTTGCGGTGCCTTGGCTCAGTTGATTGAAAATATTTAGATGTGATAAAGTTTAGACTCCAATGCAAAGGAGAGGTAGTTGAACTCTCTGAATAAAATGATGGGTTGCTTCACCCTTGAGGTTGTGTCAAATGTAATGTGCACATAGCTATCTTTCCCCAATACTTTCAAGGCAATTGTGTAATTCAAAGGCTGCTTCTGTGTGACTTGGATGCTTTGGATACCAGCAGTATTAATTTCTTCATTTCAATTTTGTAATCTGTGGTAAAAGAATGAAGTAAATTAACTGAAAAGAGAGGCAGAATTATAGAGAGGAAAGAGATCTGGGTTCTAATCCTAGCCTGACCAGTAAATTACTCTGTAATTTGGGACAAAGATTTCTCTCTTTGGATCCTCTAGTTTGCCTGAATAAGGTAATGTAAGGCTCATAGTAGTGATAATTCCATGACTTTGAGGCCCATGGAGTCTGAGAATTCAAGTTGCTCAGCACTCAAGAAAATATCTTGTGCTGCAGGCTCTGCACTATTTTGCACAAATGACTTACTTGCCATTGGCCAGAAGACTAGAAGCCCAAGGAAAGCATCTGGTAAGGGGGTAAGGAGACTGTGGATTTCCAGACCAGGGGAATTTAAAACACTCCTATTTTTTATTTTAATTCTTGGCCTGACTAGAATTCCATTTCAGTTCCCCCCTTAGTAGAAAAGAAAAAGTACAAAAGAAAAAATAAATAAATCCAAGGGTAGAACTGTGACATGGAAGAAATGTAGTGGTGGAGTGTGCTTCTCCCTCCAGTAGGGACTCTTGCCTCTACTCATGCATCTGTTTTCCAGCTAGCAGCTCCATTTGATAGCCAGAGCCTCAGGCTGCACTTGTTCATTCTTGTATGCCTCTCAGTTATGGATGTCTAGGTTCTTCTCCAGCTGGGTGAGACTCTGGTCCACATTTGACCTACTTTGCAAATGTTTCTCTAAACATTTTAAGAATGCACCCAGAAGAACATACTCAATGGTCAGGCTGGAGAAGGATCCAGAAACCATGCTACATGAAGAATTGTTGAAGGAATTGATAACATTTAGCCTAGATGGGAAAATGATGATTGCCAGCAAGTATTTGCAAAATTGTAATGAACAAGATGAAGCAGATCTATTTTATGAAGTATTCTAGCTTTTAGTGGTAAGCTAGAAGAGATAAATTGAAAGCCATTCAAATCCTAGAATTCTGTTATTTCCATTTCTAATTCTACCTCTACCATTTCTACTATTTCTAATAAGAAACAAGGAAGCCCTTCTTATATAAATAGCACATATAGTTAAAGGTAAGTCATGGTCCTCATCAAAGTCCTGGCAGCAGAAATCCAGACTCGGAGTAACTGAGAAAGTTTAATCAAAGGGACTATTTAGAAAGGCTTGAGGTGGAAGAGCCTAGCTGGCTCAGTCAGTAGAACATGTAACTCTTGACTTCAGGGTCTTAAGTTCAAGCCCCATATTGGGTGTAGGGCTTATTTTGAAAAAAAAAAAAAAAAAGAATACAGTAAAAAAGGCCTGGAAAGGATTAAGGAGCCTCTATGAACCGTAAGACAGTAACTTGGGGCTAGCAAAGTTTCCAGTCCTACACCTGAAGGAATCCCAGTAAGTCTTCTCTATACAAAAGGCCTCCAAGAGGGCTGTAGAAGGACCCGGCCACCCCACAGGAGCTTAACCTCCTCTCCTCTTGATTACTTGATGGATTACTGTGAGGTGGCTTCCTCCTTCTACAGCCCTCTTGGAGACCTTTTGTATAGAGAAGACTTACTGGGATTCCCTCAGGTGTAGGACTGGAAACTTTGCTAGCCCCAAGTTACTGTCTTACAATGGAATATTCCTCAGCCATTAGAAATGACCAATACCCGCCATTTGCTTCAACATGGATGGAACTGGAGGGTATTATGCTGAGTGAAATAAGTCAATTGGAGAAGGACAAACATTATATGGTCTCATTCATTTGGGGAATATTAAAAATAGTGAAAGGGAATAAAGGGGAAAGGAGAAAAAAATGAGTGGGAAATATCAGAAAAGGAGACAGAACATGAAAGACTCCTAACTCTGAGAAACGAACTAAGGGTGGTGGAAGGGGAGGTGGCCGGGGGGTGGGGTGACTGGGTGATGGGCACTGAGGTGGGCACTTGACGGGATGAGCACTGGGTGTTATTCTATATGTTGGCAAATTGAACACCAATAAAAAATAAATTTATAAAAAAAAAGAGGAGAGAAGTTTAAGCTAATAAGTAACTCAATGTTATTCTTTCTCATTCTCTTTTTTTTTTTTCTTTCTCATTCTCTACTCTTCTGTTGATACCTCCCATTGGATAACCCCAATTGGAAGTCAGAAGACAAAAGAGTTCACTGATGTGGTTCACTGTGTAAAGTTCACTTCCAAGAGCAGAGATCAGGTGAAGAGTGGAGAGTGGATGTGGAGGGGCAAATAGATGTGGAGGGGAATTAGCCAGTGGGTCACAGTATGAAAGAATAGAAACCAACTGTCCACCAGCAATTGTTAGTTGAAGTTGGGAAATAAGCCTGGGTAGGTGTAAAATCTGTGAAGGTGAAGGAAGGACCACGTCAAATAGAATAACACAATCGGCAAAAGAGAACAATAGCAAGAGGAAGTTATCACAGCATTTAAGGGTTTGGAGAATTTTTGGAAATGTTCTGACACTTTCTTGATAATAACAATCATTGTGGCTTTCTTTTTAGATACACGAAATTTGGGCCCCATTCCAGATTTTCTGAATAAAAGTCTCCAGGAGTAAGATCTCGGAAACTTTTATTTTCAAGAGGGGCTCCAGGGGATCCTTGTATTTGTGTCAGTTTGAAAACACTGATGTAGTCCAAGCCTACACTGTAAGTATTAGGAATTGGAGGATTCTTGTTACCACCCAGGCAACTGATTAGCTGGGTCCACTTGCCCCTAATAACATATATAATACATGTGAGAACAGGGGTTAACATTCTGGTGTCTTGACTCTTATATTGATCAAACAGACATGTCTCATGACACTAACTCAGTTAATGCTTCTCAAATTGCACAGAATGTCAGAGAGTTTAGAAAGTGTTAGACTGAAGCAGTTCCAAGAAATGTAGGACCAAACAGTCACCAATACTCCCAGGGTGGACAGCTTGCCGTTGTCTCACATGGCTTCCCTTACTCTGTAGTCTATGTCATTTGCTGCCCTCATCTTCCTCCTCTGACTGGAGTAGTGGTGACCACGGAGGGAGAAAGCTTTGTCTCAGCAGGTGGAGGCAGTGACCTTCACTTAGCCTCCACCCCTTTCCTATTTGTTTACATTATTGGGTAGAAGTTGGGGTCGATGGTGCTGGTGATGTAGGCACCAGCCTCCATGCTAGAGCTCAGTAGCATCATGTCAGAGCAGAAACAGTGTGTTAGGAGAAAATGCTCCTCTGGAGTGTCCCCCCCCCCCCCCCCGCATGAGCAAATAAACACAGTTGTTATTAAACATTTGGAACTGTGCAACTGACCTCTATTTTTTTTTAATACTGAGAGAAACAAGAATCACCATAAACTGAGAAAAGGAGGGAAAGTATTGTCTCAGCAACTAAAGAAGTGAGGAGAAAACATACATAGACAAGAATAATTAGTGAGACTAATATTTTGAAGAAGAGGAAAACCAATCCCTCAAGACTGACCAACTCAACAAATATTATGACAACCAAGCATATATGACAATAAATTGTTTTAAAGAGAGAAACAGGAAAGGACTTTTATTTGATGTAAGACTAGAGGGAAAAGGCTTATACAGGCCACAGAAATTGTGTGCTTATAGAAACTAGCCTAGTGCTTTCTGCAACTTGAAATGAGTTATTTGACTTTGTTTTTTACTTTTTTAAGGGCAGTCAGACTGATGAAAACTAGAATTTAAAACAAGATTCATAAACCTCTTATCCACATCAGTCACACCCTTACGGCCAATCAGGAGGCATGGGTTCTGTCCGGCTGTCTGCATAGGATTTGCTAGACATCTTTTGGGGCTCAGTGTTTGAAAATAAAGCATGGATATTGGACTAAGTAATTGCCAAGGCCCCTTGCAGTATAAGATTCTAAAAACCAAGTAATAAATCTAAGCATATTTCAAACATGAACTAGCCATACCCTTTCTGGCCAGAAGTCCTAAGGCACGGAGTTTTGAGCTCTTTTCATATGTAATACTGCCACCTGCTGTAATGAATGACCACTTCATGAACATTTGGAAGACCCTATCAATTGGAAAACTTTCAATTCCACGGAGCTAGTTCTGAATTTGTTCCCACTCACTGACCAATTTCAATTGTTATGCTATGTGGCTATTTATGTTTATCAAGTGCATGTTTATTCCATATTTATAATATTTATAAATATTTAATATTTATACTTTTTAAATAATAAATTTATTTTTTATTGGTGTTCAATTTGCCAACATACAGAATAACACCCTGTGCTCATCACGTCAAGCGCCCCCCTCAGTGCCCGTCACCCATTCACCCCCACCCCCCGCCCTCCTCCCCTTCCACCACCCCTAGTTCGTTTCCCAGAGTTAGGAGTCTTTATGTTCTGTCTCCCTTTCTGATATTCCCACCCATTTCTTCTCCCTTCCCTTCTGTTCCCTTTCACCATTATTTATATTCCCCAAATGAGTGAGAACATATAATGTTTGTCCTTCTCCGACTGACTTACTTCACTCAGCATAATACCCTCCAGTTCCATCCACGTTGAAGCAAATGGTGGGTATTTGTCGTTTCTAATGGCTGAGGAATATTCCATTGTATACATAGACCACATCTTCTTTATCCATTCATCTTTCGATGGACACTGAGGCTCCTTCCACAGTTTGGCTATTGTGGACATTGCTGCTAGGAACATCGGGGTGCAGGTGTCCCGGCATTTCATTGCATCTGAATATTTGGGGTAAATCCCCAGCAGTGCAATTGCTGGGTCGTAGGGCAGGTCTATTTTTAACTCTTTGAGGAACCTCCACACAGTTTTCCAGAGTGGCTGCACCATTGCACATTCCCATCAACAGTGTAAGAAGGTTCCCTTTTCTCCACATCCTCTCCAACGTTTGTGGTTTCTGTAATGTGTGCATGGTTTTCGTCTGTGTCTGATAGCAGTGTCTGCCTGTGTATTTATAATACTTCTAAACATTAAAGGAGTAATACAGGTGAACAAGGTAAGTTTTGTTTTCATCCAATGCCCTCTGTCTCCCACCCATTCTCAGGCAATCCCTGTTACTAGTTTGTTCTAAATACTTCCAGAGACTGTATTATGTGTTTACATCTTTTCCTTTCTTTTTTTTTTAAAGATTTTATTTATTTATTCATGAAAGACACACACAGAGAGAGAGAGGCAGAGACACAGGCAGAAGGAGAAGCAGGACACTCCCCCCACCCCCTGCCCCCGCTGAGCAGAGAGTTCAATTTAGGGCTGGATCCAGGATCCAGGACCCTGAGATCATGACCTGAGCTGAAGGCAGACATTTAACAGATTGAGCCATGCAGGGGTCCCTTTGTCTGTAAATTTTCATGTACCTCATAGGTTCTATTTATATGATTGAAGTCTAATTCACTTTTCCAGTCTCACATTGATGGTCATTTTGGGTTTTTAGTCTAGTACATCTTTCTTTAACTGTCTGCACCTGTATGACACTTTTGCACAGGTCTATCTAGGGTAAATTCTTGGTAGTAGAACAGATGGATTTTGAAGGAAAAAGATGGCCAAATTAGCCTCCAAATAATTTTTAATCATTAACACAAAATACACAATTAAATATACTTTTCCTAACACTTTTGCCTAAAGTATTAATAAATTTTTATTTTGTCTGAGTTTGAGCAAGTTTTCATGTTTAAAAATCACTTTTATGTCTTTATGAATTGTCTTATGTGCTCTACCTGTTTTCTGATAAAATGATTGATCTTTGTACTTAATTGTAAGATATTAATTTCTATTTGACTACCAGTCTATCTGAAAGGAAATATTTGTCTTTTATGTGTAGTAATTTTTTTTCTATTTGGTTTCTTATTTTATATTTTATAATAATTTATATTATTTTTCACCATGTAGATCTTTTATACTTTATATAGTCATATTTATAAATTTTAGTGACTGCTTTTTTTGTTTATTTTTGTTTCACTTAGATTTTTTCCATTCCAAATTTGAAAAAAATAACTTTCATATTTTCTCCCAATTTTTTCTTTCATTTTTTACTTTAAATCTTGGATTCATCTGAAAGTTATTGCAGAGAATATTTTTCCCAGGTAAAGAGACATATATCCTAATAGAATTTATTTTACAATCCATATTCCCATTACTTTATTGAATTGCTATGTTTATCACAGTGTCTCTATTTCTGTTATGTTATACCTGCTCTATTTTTAAATAGCTACAGGGATCCCTGGGTGGTTCAGCGATGGGGCGCCTGCCTTCTGCCCAGGGTGTGATTCTGGAGTCCTCGGACTGAGTCCCATGTCGGGCTTCCTGCATGGAGCCTGCTTCTCCCTCTGCCTATGTCTCTGCCTCCCTCCCCATGCCTTTCATGAACAAATAAATAAAATCTTTAAAAAAATAAAAATTAAAAAATTAAATAGCTACAAACATTAGACCATGTTGTAAGATCTGAGAAAACTCATTGTCTCATTATGATTCTTTTCCACACATTTTCTGGATATTATTGCATGTTTATTTTTTTCATTTGTAATTTAGAATCAGCTTGTCTAACTCCTTCCACTTCCATCTTGCACATGAACAAACCCCCAAAAAAGTTATCTTTATTTTTATTGTGGTAAAGAATAAATATAAAATTTACCTTCGTAAATTTTTGTGTGCAATATCGTTAACTCTAAGAGCAATGTTGTACAGTGGATCCCTAGAAATGTTTCACCTTGTGTGACTGAAATTCTATACGTATTAAATAGCAGCTTCCCATTCTCCCCTTCTCCTAGCCCCTGGCAATCACCAATTCTATTTAATGAAAATGGAACCATGCAGTATTTGTCTTTCCATGACTGATCTAATATGACTTAGCATAATAACCTCAAATTTCATCCGTATTGTAGCATATGAGAATATCTCCCTCTTTCTAATGGCTGAATAATAATATTTCATTGTGTATATGCGCAACATTTTCTTTATTCATTCATCTATCAATAGACATTTAGTTCCTTTCTATCTCCTTGCTATTGTGAATAATGCTGCAAATAAACTTGGGGCTGTAAATATCTCTTTGAGACCCTAATTCACATATTTTGGGTATATTTGAAGTGGAATCGCTGGATCATGTGGTAGGTCCATTTTTTATTTTTTGAGGAACCTCCATATTATTTTCCATGGGAGCTGCACCATTTTACATTCCCATGAATAGTGTACAAAGCTTCCATTTTTTCCACATCCTTGCCAACACTGATTTTCTGGGTTTTGTTTATTTGTTTGTTTATTTTTTTTTAAAGATTTTATTTATTTATTCCTGAGAGACACAAGAGAGAAGCAGAAACATACAGAGGGGGAAGCAGGTTCCTCACAGGGAGCTCGATGTGGGACTCGATCCTGGGACTCCGGGATCACACCATGAGCCAAAGGCAGACTCTCAACCACTGAGCCACCCCGGCGTCCCTGGTTGTTTATTTTTTATAATGGTTATTCTAACAGGTATGAGGTAATATCTCGTTTGCGGTTTTGATTTGCGTTTCCCTCGTGGTTAGTGATGTTGAGTATCTTTTCATGCACCAGTTGGCCATTCGTATGCCTTCTTTGGGGAAATTTGTATTCAAGTCCTTTGTCCATTCTTTAATCAAGTTGTCTGGGATTTTTTTTGTTATTGAATTTTAAGAATTCATTATTTATTTTTGGGTAGTAAACCCTTATCAGATATATGGTTTGCAAATATTTTCTCCGATTCTCTATATTGCCTCTTCACGCTGGTGGATTATTTCCTTTGCTGAGCAGAAGCATTTTGTTTTGATACATTCCCACTTGTCTATTTTGATTTTTGTTGCCTGTTCTTTGGGTATCATACCCATGAAATCACTGCCAAGACCAATGCTATGAAAGGTGTCCCCTATGTTTTCTTCTAGAAATGTAATGGTTTTAGGTCTTTAAGTCTTGATAGCCATTTTATGTTGATTTTTACGTATGGTGTGATATAGGGTCTGCTTTCATACTTTTCCATGTGGTTTTCCCATCGCCATTTGTCGAAGAGACTATCTTTTCCCCATTGTGTAGCATGGCACCCTTTTTGATCATTTGACTGTACATGTATGAGTTTACTTTTGGGCATTCTACTCTGTTCCATTGATCCTATATGTTTGTGATTATGCCAATACCATGCTTTTTTGAATTCTGTGGCTTTGTAATATGTTTTCAAATCAGGAAGTCTGGGGTCTCCAGCTTTGCCCTTTGTCAAGATCATTTTGGCTACTCAGGGACCTTTGTGATTTTATATGAATTTTGAGATTTTTAAAATATTTTTGTCAAAAGCACTATTGAGATTTTGATAAAGATTGCATTGAATTTATAGATTACTTTGATTGTATGGACTTTTTAACAACATTAAGTCTTCCAATCCATGAACATTGGATAATTAAAATTTTTTTTTTTACCCATTTAGTCATTCTACATCTTTTGACTGGAGAATTTTATCCATTT
Organism: Canis lupus familiaris; assembly: GCF_011100685.1. NCBI lineage: Eukaryota > Metazoa > Chordata > Mammalia > Carnivora > Canidae > Canis > Canis lupus. The sequence goes on from NC_049248.1 coordinate 14,549,600, forward strand.
TCATTATTGATAAGGAAGGAGTTACTATTGCTTTTTTGTTAAATGTTTTCTGGCCATCTTGTAGCTCTTTTGCTCTTATTTTCTTCTCTTGCTGCCTTCGTTTGTATTTCATTGATTTTATGTAGCAGTATGTTTTGATTTCTTTCTCATTTTCTTCTGCATATCTTCTATAGGTATTTTTTTTTCTGGTTACCATGGGATTTTCATAAAACATCTTATAGTTGTAACAATTTATTTTAAGCTGATAACAAACTAACTTCAAAGGTGCACAAATCCTCTACATTTTTACTCCTCTTTTCTATGTTATTGATGTCACAAATTACATCTTTTGATATTCTGTATCCTTGAGCATATTTTTAGAGTTATAGTTTCTTTCTACTTTTGCCTTTTAACCTCTATGCAAGAATAGAAATGATTAACATAACACATTACAGTATTACAAAATTCTTTATCTGTGTACTTACCGTTACCAATAAGCTTCATGTTTTCATGTGATTTTGTGTCTGACCTTGAATAGAATGTTATTTTTTGAAAATAAGCTGACATTTGCCAAAAGAAAAAAATATGTATATCTTGTTATTTTGCAATCCTCTCAATTTGAGATGGTACTTTTGGCCTGACTGATGTCATAGTGGAAGGTTGTGAGATGCAGGCAAGAAAGGTAATAATCAGAGCAGGAAAAAGAAACAAATAGTATGCTTTGGTTATATCAATTCAATAAACTCTCTGGTTGATATTTTTGGAGGCTTAGTATGGGTAAGACCCAAGACAAGCTCTGGGAAACACAGAGATAAATATATTGCTTCTCCAAATGTCTTTTGGAGAATATAGCATCTATTTCATGGGAGTGTTTTTTGAAGATTATATGAGATGAGAGTGTAATGCCAAGCTCATAGTAAAGTGCTTAGTGATCACAGTCTGATTGCTATTGTCATTGTTATTATTATTATGAATCTCTTGCTTTCAAGGTGCTTACAGCCTAGCACAAGGACAAATTTTGAAATTAGATCACACTGAAAGGAGTCATCAGCTACATGACAGTACTGGTAGATGTTGTGTTTGTGGTGGGGGCGGTGGGGGGGGGCGATGAATATTGAAGTTAGGAAGAGTAATAATTTAGGTGAATATGCCATTGCTCTCCATTTCCATTATATTCTGGATGAATTATTATAACAAGCTTCAAATAATCTTTCTGTTCTCACCCCTGCCCCCAATTCATCCTTTAGATTGCAGCTATAGTGTCTGTTTTCCCAGAGTTTAGAATGTAAACTCTGGGAAAACAGTGACCTTAAAGTATTGTTTTTGGCTGTGTTCTCAGTGTCTGGCATGGAGTCAGACAGTAAGCACTCAATAGATATTTGTTGAATTAATGAATAAATAATGAACTAAAGGACTCTGGTCCTAACGTTTCTTTTTTTTTTTTTTTATTGGTGTTCAATTTACCAACAGACAGAATAACCCCCAGTGCTCGTCACCCAATCACTCCCACCCCCCCGCCCTCCTCCCCTTCTACCACCCCTAGTTCGTTTCCCAGAGTTAGCAGTTTTTACGTTATGTCTCCCTTTCTGATATTTCCCACACATTTCTTCTCCCTTCCCTTATATTCCCTTTCACTATTATTTATATTCCCCACATGAATGAGAACATATAATGTTTGTCCTTCTCCGACTGACTTGCTTCACTCAGCATAATACCCTCCAGTTCCATCCACGTTGAAGCAAATGGTGGGTATTTGTCATTTCTAATAGCTGAGTAACATTTCTATCTTAGCCTACAGGCATCCTCCTTCGTGTTGATTTTGTATTCACGGGAGGTCACTTGGCAGTACTGGAAAAATATTATATTGACCTAGATGTCTGTAGGTTCAGCATTGTAAACTCAGCTGAAACATTAACATACATTCTCTCTCTTTCTAAAAGTCAAGAAAGTTTTTTTTCAATTTAAATTCAATTAGCCAACATATAGTACATCATTACTTTCAGATGTAGTGTTCAATAATTTATCAGTTGCATATAACGTCCTGTGCTCATCACATCATGTGCCCTCCTTAATGCCCATCACTCAGTTACCCCATCTCCCCACCAACCCCCCTTCCAGGAACCCTCGGTTTGTTTCCTATAGTTAAGAGTCTCTTATGGTTTTTCTCCCTCTCTGCTGACTTCTCATTTAGTTTTCCCACCTTTCCCCTGTAATCCTGTGTGCTCTTTCTTATATCCCATATATGAGTGAAACCATATGATAATTGTCTTTCTCTGGTTGACTTATTTCGCTCATCATAATACCCTCTAGTTCCATCCATGTTGATGTAAATGATAAGTATTCATCCTTTCTGGTGGCTGAATAGTATTCCATTGTATATAGACCACATCTTCTTTATCCATTCATCTATTGATGGACATCTGGGCTCTTTCCACAGTTTGATTATTGTGGACATTGCTGCTATGAACTCTGGGGTGGAGGTGCCCCTTAGGGTCACTACATTTATATCTTTGAGGTAAGTACCTAGTAGTGCAATTGCTGAGTCATAGGGTAGCTCCATTTTTAACTTCTTGAGGAACCTCCATACCATTTTCCAGTGTGGCTGTAACAGCTTGGATTCCCACCAACAGTGTAAGAGGCTTCCCCTTTCTCTGAATTCTTGCCAACATTTGTTATTTCCTGTCTTGTTCATTTTAGCCATTCTGACTGGTATGAAGTGATATCTTGCTGTGGTTTTGATCTGTATTTCCCAAATCAAGAAATTTCTTGAGAAATTTCAATTAAAGATACATCTATTAGCACCTTGCTTTCATATCCTTCACTAGCTTAGCAGAATTCCATTAATCTATGTTTTTAAGAATCCCCATAGAGTAAATAATGTTTTGTTTTCTATTAGAGACCACAAAGTTTTAGAGCATGTTAGCTTTTGTTTTTAGCTCTATCATGTAACATTCTGTCTAGAGGTAGAGAGTAGGGTGTTAGGTATAATTAATTGTGGGGTTAATTCACAAAGTTTCTGTTTTTGTCCTTTACATACAATGTACATTTTTATTAATATTCTTATTCTTGAATACTCTTTGGAAAGAGTGTGGCCAGTTTTGTCTCATTACTTGTGTCTGATATGGCCAATTGTCTTGATGCTGAATTATTCTTATTTTTAATTACGCGGCCCTACAGATCTGCCCTTTGAAGTGGGACATCTCATTTTACACATAATGTCCAGAGACAGTGAGTAACATCCTCTAGAATCACAGAAAAAGCTAAGAATGGATTATGAATGAGGACCTAGGAAATGACTAATTCCTGGCTTAATGTTTTAGCTACTGTTATGAATTTTTTCATGTACTTCATGGCAAACATGGACAGAGCAAATATATATATATATATATATACATATATATGCATATATGTAGAGTTATACACACATTTATAGAGATACTATGTAAGCACATTTATATATAGTGTATCTGTAGTATCCACGTGTATATATGTGTTTCTATTTTCAGATGAGGCAGTAGAAAAATTGTCATTTCTATAACATTTTTTATGTGTCTGATGATTTAGATTACCTTCCTTTAGTCCTGAGAATAAAAATTCAATGTGTGCATTATTAATAGCATTTTACACTATATAGGAAAGTAAGTCTTAGCAAGGTTAAAATAGCAGAAGTGTGATTAAAATGCTGGTCTTGGAACACAAATTGAAAAGTTCTTTTCATTACACCTGCTATTTGCATAGGATAAGAAGGGACTTAAACTACATTGAACTTTCAAGTATAAATGATCAATTCCATGAAATGCAAAAAAGTAGTTTGGAGGTATTCTGGGAATAAGATATGTATGGCCTCAGAACATACTCATATGTAGAATATATATGGGGTATGTGGGTCACTCTGTCAGTTGCACGACTGGCTCCTGATTTTTGCTCAGGTCTTGATCTCAGAGTCATGGGATTGAGCCCCACATTGAGCTCTGGGTTCAGCAGGAAGTATGTGTGAGATTCTTTCCCCCTGCCCCCACTCCTGCCCACACCATGTACTCTTGCGCTCTCTCTCTCAAATAAATAAATAAATCTTTAAAAAAGAACATATTCAATGATATGATGATGTTTCTGCTTGAAATTTGGAGAAATTTATATAAATTTAATAAAATTTTTCAGTATCAATTATTTTAGGGATCCCTGGGTGGCTCAGCGGTTTAGTGCCTGCCTTCGGTCCAAGGCATGATCCTGGAGTCCCGGGATCGAGTCCCACATCAGGCTTCTGCATGGAGCCTGCTTCTCCCTCTGCCTGTGTCTCTGCCTTACTCTCTCTCTGTCTATGTCTCTCATGAATAAATAAATAAAATTTTTAAAAAAAAATTATTTTAAAAAATGTGTGTTATGGGTTGAGCTGTATTCTCCCCAAAAGATATGCGAAAAGTCCAAATTCCTAGTACCATGAATGTGACCTTATTTAGAAATAGGGTCTTTGTGGATATAATAAAAAATATGAGATAATATTGAAGTAGGGTGGACCTATAACTGAATATGACCATTGTCTTTACAAAAAAGGGGAATTTTGGACACAGACACCGACACACAGGGAAGATCTCCCTGTGAAGACAAAGGTGGGGATTGAAGGTAGGTTGCCATAAGCCAAGAAACATCTGGAAACACTATCAGAAGCTGGATTAGACAAGGAAAGATCCTTCCTTAGAGGCTTTGGAGGGAGAATGGCCTAACCAGCATCTTCATTTCAGATACCAGGCTTTAGAACTGTGAGAGAAAAAATTTCCATTACGTCACTCAGTTTGTGGTACTTTGTTATGGCAGCCCTAATTGCCTTAGTTATGATCCTACATTAGGAAATTAGTACATTCTGTTAGGTCTTGAAAGAGATATACAAAAGCTAATTATTTATTCATTTACTAATTTTTTAAAGATTTATTTATTTGGGAGAGAGAGTCGGGGGAGGGACAGAGAGAGTGGGAGAGAGAGACTCTCAAGCAGACTCCACACTGAGTGCAGAGCCCGATGCAGGGCTCGATATGAGGACCCTGAGGTCATGACCTGGGCTGAAGTCAAGAGTCAGATGTTCAACCAACTGTGCTACCCAGGTGCCTCATCATTTACCAAATATTTTGAGCACCAGTTTGTGTCAGGTACTCTTGCACTGTGCTACAGATATAATAAAGAACAAAACCAGACATGATCCTTGCCTTTGCGGCACTTACATTCTAGTTGGGAGAAATATAATAAATAAAGATGACATATAGAAAAGTAAAATTTCAGCTGTGGTTAGATGTATAATGATCTGTGGTATATAAAACTGTAATGGAGAAATAACCAGGAAAGGTGGTCAGGATAGACATTCTTGAAGAAAAAACAACTGAAGTGAGATCCAAAGGAAAATCTGATTATCTAGATGATGGTGTAATGAAGATGTGATGAAATATGTCAGGCAGAAGGTAGAGAGCATTCAATAGCTCAAGGAGGAGTGATCCTTGCAAGTTCCTGGAATTGAGCAAAGTTTGTTAAAGCAGGAGTGTGGGGAGGAGGCAGGAGGAGCACAGTGCAGGATGAGACTGGAGGAACAGAGGGTGTCAGACAATGTGTCTTGCTGGCCCTGGCAAGAATTAGTTAGACCTTTTTTCATCCATCCTATGAGAATGTTAGAGAAAGCCAAATTATACAAGTTGAGTCCAAAGAAAAAAGCTAGTGGCTGATGGTGTGTTTGTACAAGACTATGTATGTCCTGGGTTCTTCCTACTCAGAATATCCAGGGTAGAGAGACCCAGGGTAGAGAGGCTGTAATCAGAGACTGTGTCCCTGAAATCTGGGAGAAGCATTGAGAGGACAAGGGAACATGAGCATATCAAAGCCTAGGAGGATGGCGCTTCAGTGGTTAGGAGTATTCCAGAAACACTATGCCAGAGCAACACCAGGAACGTTTCCATGTTTGAGAGCCAGCATTGCCCCAAGGAGCCTGAGCAAGAGAAAGAGGAAATGGCAAAGAAATTGGGATAGTTGGTTTTATGTATCAACTGGGCAAGGCTGTACTGCCTAGCTTTTCAATCGAAAACACTAATAGGCTGGGAAGATATTTTGTCATTGTGATTAACATCTACAATCATGGATTGAAGTAAAGGAGATTATCCTTGCTAATCTGGGTGAGCCTGATCCAATCAGTTGTAAAGCCTTGAGAGCACAACTGATGGTTCTCCGAAGAAAAATTTGGCCTGTACCAACCAGCTTCTGCTTGAGAGTTTCCAGCCTGCATTAAGATTTCAGGCCTACCTCGCCAGTCCCCAAAACCGCATACATCAATTTCTTAATAAAAACGTCTTAATGTTTATAGCCTACTCATTCTGTTTCTCTGGCGGAACACTGACTGGTATGGAAGTGAAGGTGCTAAGAGGTTTGGTTGATGAAGCATACCTGCCAGGGATCTCAGAATTAACTGGAGGAGTGAGGGTCGTGAGGAGCAGATTGAATTTCCCACAGTGGGAGTGGAAGTACAAACCAGAGAAAGATGATTTTGTGATTATTACTGGGGAACTATGTTCACAGGCTGTTAAGGGGGTGGAAGGTTGTGCGGAGTCGGCTGTCTCTGAATGGTATTTATGGCCTCATGGGGCTTTTCCTCAACCTATTTCTCTTAGTTCTTAGCTTTGTAATTTCTCCCAATAAGACTAGGAGGGTTAAAAAGAATGAAAGGGACTCTTTCTAGAACTAGACTTAGACTGCCATCTTGTGGATATTTAGCTTCATAGTCTAGTGCTGAGAGACCAATACATAAATATGTGCACAAGTATTCTTAGGAAACGTTAAAACCGGGAGCAGACTTTACGTTTATACAATATTTTTATTTGGCCAATTTGATGAGCCATTTTGGTATATCAGTAGCTTTCTGCTCCTCTGGACCTCCAGATAGAGTAAGACCGGGTTCGAGGCACAGGTTGGACAAAGATGAGATTTTAGGTGTGAATAAGGATAGGATGAGGTTCAGAAATGGATGAAGCCAAAGCGTGGTTCTTAGCACACTATTTTATTGCAAAATTATTTCATAAAAATCAGTGTAAATACATATTTAAGAAAGTAAAAGAGCTTATTATAAATAGCAAAATGGGGGAATCCATGGGGGGCTCAGCGGTTTAGCGCCTGCCTTCGACCCAGGGCCTGATCCTGGAGACCTGGGATCAAGTCCCACGTCGGGCTCCCCGCATGGGGCCTGCTTCTCCCTCTGCCTGTGTCTCTGCCTGTGTCTCTGTCTCTGTCTCTCTGTGTCTTTCATGAATAAATAAATTTTTAAAAATAGCAAAATGCCCATTATACTTTTTCCATTCTCTACTTTCTAAGGGCAACTCTTTGTCTGCTTCTACTTTTTAGCTTCTCATCATTACCAGTATAACTTTAAATTAGAGGCTTATGCCTTTGTTTAAACAATATGTATAGAGTCCTTGCTAGAAAAGATGGTATATATGACTTATATCATTGGCTACTTTCCTTATCCATTCTCATTTCTTAAATTCAATTCTTAGTTTTAGATCTTCTATTCATTATCACTATAATTTCATTGATACAGTTCAAGTGACATTTCTTCTTCAAACAGCTTTTGTCATTTTCTTGATTCTTTGCTTATTTAGGATGAGATTAGTGCTTTTACCCCCTTCTCCTACTTTCTCTTCTCTTTTCACCATTCTGTCAGCCACAACTTTTCTTTCACATTCTCAGGATTTTTAACATTAACATTCTGTTCACTAGCCCTACAGGAACCTTCTACATTTCTCCTATAAAATGATCCTAAAAACAAAACTAATCAATAGCAGTTACATTATTATGATTATATATCTTTTTTCCCCTAAAGTAGGGCCAAGTAGTATACTTAGTAAACATTTCTTCTCTATTCATTCAGTGTCTACATTTCTGGACTGCTCAGTGGAACATCTTCCCAGCATCAAGGTCAAAAGAAATCTTGGGGCACCTGGGTGGCTTGGTTGGTTAGGCGTCTGACTCTTGATCTCAGCTCAGGTCTTGATCTTGGGGTTATGAATTCAAGCCCTCTGTTGGGCTCAGCCCTGATTGTGGAGCCTACTTAAAAAAATGAAGAATCTCTTCCTTTACACGTCATTTATTACTTTAAGTCTTATAAATTCATTGTTTTTCTATTTCTTTTTCCGATTATCTTTTTTTGTTTGTTTTTTGGCAAAAAAAAAACTCTATGTCTTTGTCATACTCTCATAGTTTATCTAACCTCATGATTATTTTGTATATTGAACCAAGTTCTCTGACTCTTTTAGGGGAGACCCCATGAGAGCATCTGTCCTACTGGGCCTGTCTGGACTGGCTGTTTTCCAAGCTTGTAGCGTAGTTGTGTTGTCCCAGACAACAGATCAAATTCCAGACCAAATTTGTGTTTTCATTCCTGTAAACATTTGTGATTATTTTTTTTTTATCATTGGTGCTCTAAAATTTACAAAGATTTTTCATTGAGTCTACTCGGCAATCAGGAACCCCTCCTCAGGAGCCCTGGGTGGCTCTGTGGTTGAGTGTCTGCTTTTGGCTCAGGGCATGATCCCGGGGTCCTGGGATTAAGTCCCACATTAGGCTCCCCATGGGGAGCCTTCTTCTCCCTCTGCCTATGCCTTTCTCTGCGTCTCTCATGAATAAATTAATAAAATCTTAAAAAAAAAAGGAACTCCTTCTCTGCTGAAAACATCTTTCTCAATTTCTCAAGACTCCCCCCCCCACCCTGCTGTTCCTTTGATAACATTATTTCTCCCTTTTCTCTCTGTCTCTGAGATTCTAAGTAAAAAATGGTTTTTCTATACCTCTTATGTTTTCTCTCATACTATATTCCTCCTATTGTCTTGCTTACATTTTTTGATATTTCTGTCCTTTACTGTTCATATCATTTTAGTGTGTGTGTGTGTGTGTGTGTGTGTGTGTGTGTAGTTCTTTTTCTATCCTATTTCCAACTTCTTTACTGGTCTTTGCTTTCTCCTTTCTCTTCACATTCTGTTCATGGATGTCAAATCTTTTTGTACACACAGTTTCTTTTTTATCCCCTGTTGTGATTTTGTTTTTGTTGTTGATCCTTTTTTCCTTTACGCTGTTGTTTTTTTCTCACTTATCTGGTCACCTTTGGATTGTTTCTTCATATTTAAGAATGAAGGATGGGATCTGGTAAAAGCACCTACCCTGTTATATTGGTTTCCAATATTGGCTTTCAGACAGCTGCTCCAACTGAGTGGAAGGAGGGAGTTCTGTTTACACAGGCAGAGCCTGTGGAATGGCAAGCTTAGTTTTACAATGAGAAGATGTGGAGGTGGCTGTCAGGTGTGCTTTTTCCAAAAGTCAGAGCAAGGAGATTTTACTGTGGGGGCCAACATCACACTAGAAGTCTTAGTTAGCTCTTAGCTCCCCAGGAGGCTTGCAAATGTTGGCAATGAAGGAGGTGGAGAGAAAAGAATTGAACTGGTATCCCTTTTCCCTATTTATATTTTCAGTAAATCTGTCTGTTTCCAGGCTCCTGACCAATTCCTCACCCTGAGCCCAGAGCCCCTTTGAGATTCTAGTTGGCAGATAGTGGCACCCCCATCCTCCAATGCATTTCTCTCATGGAACATCCCAGGGTATGACCTCTTTTGCTATAGTCCATCAATAACAATAAACTCCCATCCGTGTCCTGTCTTCTAGGGATTTATTGAAATCTCTCATCTATTGGTTATTCTTACCCTCCATTCCTGCTGTTTTCTTGATGTTGTGTGTGTTTGTTTCTGAAATATTTCAGTTTGTTCTGGGAGAAATGGGATATAAAGACAGATATCCTTGAACACGTGACTCCCTTTGATGTTAAAATGTTTTATTTCACTAGTGCTGGTGTGTCCTTTTCTGATTCTTAATAAAATACTCTTCCTTTCATATGTTTATGGTGTTGGTTTAATGATGCAGAAATTATTTCACATCTATTTTGTTGAGTAGGGATTTACAAAGGAACTTGGAGATAGTTTCTGTTCTTTCCAATTAACAAATCAGGAACATGCTGAGGACCTCCATGTTTTTTGAAATATGATATGCACGTTGGTACATAAAAATATGGCATATTTTTGCCGCCTTCTAGGAATATAAATGGTAGTGGCATGGACAAAACAATTCAGGTAAACAAGAATCAATAAGAGAGATTATATAATTAAATCCCAAATGGTATAAAATGGCTGATTGTCTTTTAAGCTCTTTCAGCAAGAGTGAGAGCCGTGAGGATTGGAGGCAGCATGGATGGCTCCCTAGAGGAGCTAGAGGCTGAGGTGTCATGAGTGGGACCATAGTCAGAGATATGGTAGGCAGATGAGAGTGATCAAGGCACAGTCAGAGGACCCAGTGAAAACCATCCTATTATGGTCTAATGAATGAGACAAAACCTAATGGAATGTGTGGAATCACTTCTTTAGTCAATAAACACGAGTTAAGTTGCTCCTATGTGCAAGCAGGGTATTGTGTTGGACATTGGATAGGTAGCACAGGAAAAGCAAGCCCTGTCCCTTTCTATTTATATAAATAGACCTAGTTGATGTAAGAATGAAAACATAGGTAAAGACAGCTCCTATTGGTACAGCCACCCTGGAAAACTGTGTGGAGGTTCCTCAAAGAGTTAAAAATAGACCTGCCCTATGACCCAGCAATTGCACTGCTGGGGATTTACCCCAAAGATACAGATGCAGTGACATGCTGAGACACCTGCACCCCGATGTTTCTAGCAGCAATGTCCACAATAGCCAAACTGTGGAAGGAGCCTCGGTGTCCATCGAAAGATGAATGGATAAAGAAGATGTGGTCTATGTATACAATGGAATATTCCTCAGCCATTAGAAACGACAAATACCCACCATTTGCTTCAACGTGGATGGAACTGGAGGGTATTATACTGAGTGAAATAAGTCAATCAGAAAAGGGCAAACATTATATGGTCTCACTCATTTGGGGAATATAAAAAATAGTGAAAGGGAATAAAGGGGAAAGGAGAGAAAATGAGTGAAAATATCAGTGAGGGTGACAAACATGAGAGACCCCTAACTCTGGGAAATGAATAAGGGGTAGTGGAAGGGGAAGTGGGCAGGGGGTTGGGGTGACTGGGTGACGGGCACTGAGTGGGGCACTTGATGGATGAGCACTGGGTGTTATGCTATATGTTGGCAAATTGAACTCCAATAAAAAAATTAAAGAAAAAAATAAAATAAAATCGCCACCTAAAAAAAAAAAAAAAAAAAAGACAGCTCCCACTTAGGTCTTTCAGACTCCTCATGTAAAATAGACATTAGAGGGTGATAGAATCTCTAAGCTTCCTTTCAATGATTATAACTTATTATTCAAGAATCACATTTAGAAGTACTTAAAGTTGTTGGCTTATTCTGTTTCAGATCTAGGAGCTTTCAAATTGCTGCAGATGCATGGCAAGAACGTACTAATCATCAATATTCATTAGTTTTTGAAAGATAAATATTAGGGGGTAGCAATATAGTGATTAATTTTTTTATCACTGTAATTGGTTTTGTAACATTGTAACAAGGTATTAACACACTTACTACTAAGACAGTCTTATTGTGAAAATACAGAGGGACGGTGGATTTGGACAGGGCTAAACCTACTATTTGCAGATCAAACAGATGCGAAGGCCAGTGGGGAATCAGGAAAGGGAAAGAAATCACATCCAGTTAAGCAACATTCTCTACAGTGAGAAGGAACATAATTAGGGACTTCAGATTCTATTCCTGAGAAATGAAGGAGTAAATTTCTAAGACTTTTTTTTGTTTGTTTTTCATCTTCCAGCAGGGTAAGTTAATTCTTAGGGTTTGTCCAGGAGGGAAATTGTCTGAAGACTACAGAAGACACTGAGAAAATGTACCTTGGTTTCTAACACCCCACTCTTTCAGATCCAGGGTCTCTGAATACATTCCGTCTCCATCCCCACAATGCGCTTATCTGAGAAATTACACTTTGGCATCGGGAACTTTAACATCTGGTATTTACTGATTAGCTGCAAGTAACAGGAAATCTGTTGGTTAAACCTTTTTTTTTTTTTTAAACCACTTTTTTAAAAATCATGAAGCGGTAGAAAATGTATAGATGCTAGTGGTCATTCAATTGCTCAAAGATGTCAGGGTTGCTAGAATATGTCAAAGTTGGTCTTCTGGATTTTCAGGTCCTTTTTTTTTTTTTTTCATAACTATAAGATGACCACTATAGTCATCACATCAATGTTCAAGATAGAATGAGGAAATAGGAAAAGAGGCAAAAATAGCCAGAGAATACAGCACTTATTCTGGTCCCCACCCCAGCAGACTTCTGCTTATAGATCAGAAATATATCACATGGTTACCTCTAAGCAAAGGAGGCCTCAAAGATATCCAGTTGCTATATACAGAGACCACAGGATGAAAGGGTTAGGAATGGCTTTTGGTGAGCCAATCACCAATGTCTGCCCCATTATTTCATAAATCAGCAGCATACTTTGAACAAATAAATGCTTAACATTACAGATTATTCCCACAACTATTTGCCAATATAGTTTATTGATTGATATTCATCTGTTTCTCCATTCAACAAATATATTACTCTGAGTCAGGCACTAGGCACCATATTCAGTAAATAAGACATAATCCCTTGCCTCAGGGATCTTCCAGATGAGACAGATAAACTAGAACATCTAAATCAACTTGAAGTTGGAAGGGACTGGGAGGAGGCATTATGTGCCAGGCACTGTCTTAAGTTTGGGAAGTACAAAGATGAAAAAACTGAGTCCAGTGGAAGGAGATATGTGGGATAAGGGATCAGATAGAGGTTCCTGTCATCTTAGATCTTCCATTATTCAGGCCTGTGGGACCAAGGAATCACTGCGTTTCTTATCCATTATTTTATTTAATTTATTAATTTAATGTAATTTATTTTTACTTGTTAGAGACAGAAAGAAAATGAACAGGGTTAGGAAGGGGCAGAGGGAGAGAGAATCTTAAGCAGGCTCCATGCTAGGCCTGTGGGTCTTGATATTATGACCCTGAGATCATGAACTGAACCAAAATCAAGAGTTGGACACTCAATTGACTGAGCTACCCAGGCACCTCTTCTTATCCATTTTAAAACAGGAGTTTCAGATATTTTGTAGAGTTAGTATCTTGTATACCCCATGCTTAGGCCCTTAGAAACAATATTCTTTCTAAGCTTTACAGGCTTTCTGTAGGTTTTCTGGTAAATTCACACACACACACACACACACACACACACACACACACACTTCTACCTTTAAGTTGTATGTCCTAAGACCTCTTCTTTCTTGACTCCACATCTTCATTCCCTTCTATATCTTCCTTCCCTTAATAGTCACCTTAAACTCATGGAGTTTCATGAACCTTCAACTAAAGATTGCACACTTAGATATGATATTCAGTTAATATGTGTTGTGGATATTGTGTTGTCTGGATATTGATATTTCTATAATATAAGTAGGTAAGTACTGTCCTGAGCTTCCTACATGTCCCCCACACCTCTGCACCTTAACCTCTTCTCTACACAATCAGAAAGCAATGGGTTAATACTTAACACTGCATGAGACCTGTAGGACCTCACTCTATTACCCATACCATTTTGGTTATTTTTTTTAAAGGTTTTATTTATTTATTTGAGAGAGAGAAATAGCAAGTGAGAAAGAAAGATCATGAGCAGGGAGAGGGGCAGAGGGAGAAGCAGGCTTCCCACTGAGCAGGGAAACCCAACAGGCTTGATCCCAGGACCCTGGGGTCATGATCGGAGCTGAAGGCAGACGCTTAACCCGCTGAGGCGCCCAGGTACCTACGTTCTTGGTTCTTATATATGTTTAATATCTTTCTGAGCTATTCAATGAGTACAGAGTCTGTAAAACTCAAATTTCTTCAAAGGCCAGTAGGTGATGGAACTGGGTGCAGCAGTTTGAGCAGGACCAGAGATTGTGCCCCAGGGACAGCATGCTCATGTTAGAGGACATCTTCAAGGGTGGCCACTGGAAATTGAGAGCTAGTGTTATCTGATTCTCAGAATATGGGTTTTAATGTTAGCTGTGAGAAAAAATATAGTAGGAAGAGTTTTTTTTAAATCCCTCTGGAAATAAAATTTATCTTTATAGCATTCTAAATAATCTATATAACCTACAGATGTTTTATAGAGTTTAAATTAATCAAGGATCAATAAATGTATGCCAGAATCTTAGTTACTTTTGCACAAAGACACAAAGACACAAATTTGATTAATATTCTCCATATTTTAATAGTTATGGTGCCTAGAAGAAGCAAAGCAAGTTGGAGTCAAGACATCGGTAGTATTTATTTTGCCCAGAGTAAAAATATAATGGAGCTAGAATAACTCATCTTACAATATTTGTATGTGGACAACTAACTATACACTCAACTGTAAACAAGTGATTTGCCACTGAAGCTTTAAAGAAAGGACAAGTTCCTGAAATGTCTCTGGGTTTTAATTCTCCTGCATAAGCTGTGCCTGTAACTCTCCACTAAATCTCTTTGGGAGGATCATTTCAGACATCATAGGATATGTCCAGGGCAAAAACATCCTCCAAGAGAGTGTCCTACTGCCCCCCACCTTAGTGTTCGGGCTTGAGCTGATGTGTCTGACTTTGGATTTTTTCCAGGGAGCAGCAAATCCTAGGTCTTGTTTTATCAGGGACATGTTGTCAGCCAGAATGCTTAATACGAGCTACTGACAGTTGGAATGATGGCTTATGAAAAACAGAAATTAATGTAAAATTGCAATCCAGATGAGCTGGAGCATTCAGTTATTTTTATAAAATACTCTGTGTTCATCACATTACAAAAGGGAAGTGGATTGAAGACCCCTTCCCTACCCCCACCCCACGGACCTAGCACTACTGGCCATTGGTTATGTGTTTGTTTGCAGTCTGTCTACCCCATTAGAATAATATAAGCTTCATGAGGACAGGGAATTTGTCTGTCTTATTCACTGTTATAACCACCCCAGCACCCAGAAAAAATGCCTAGAAATGAACGTCAAAAAATACTTCATGGTTGAATAAATATATGAATAAGTGAATGGGATGATTATTTGTGTCTATGGATGGCTGGAAAGATCAACATGGCATGAACAGGGCTTCCCTACTCTTAGACACAGAAATGATGTTCTTTGTTTACAAACTTCAGGTGCCAATTGAAGCACTGCTATGATTTGTGACTGCCTCAGTTTACTTGCAGTGGTTGCTAAGAAGATACTGGACTGATTTCTGAAGCTAGTCTCTATTCCAAACTCAGCTTTCTATCTTCAGCTTTGTGAGGCCAGGCTGAGAGGCCAGGAATTGTAATTTGGGCTGCCTGGAGGAGGAGGCCCTGGGGGCATGCTGGGAGGTAGAGGGAGAGAAGGGGAAGTTCCTGTTTCTTTCCTGTCAACAGTATACCCAGCAGCAGCTGCTCTCTCTTGGCAGCAGTGACTGATCCCTTCTGTTCTCCAGTTCCTTCTATGCTCTCCCTCCTTCTGAAGAGCTGTCAGCACCAGCCAGGGCAGTGCCTTCTCCACAGAGGTCTGGTGAACTCCGAGGGCCCCTTCTCCACCTCCAAGTTTTTCCCTCTACTGCACCTTCCTTATGGTGGTTCCTGCTTCTGGAAGTTCTGTCTGTATTCATTACCTCAGTGTTCCCTTTCTGCATTTTTGGCCTTCTAATGCTTATTTAGGGAGTTCCTTAATTGATTATAATTAACTTATACTATTTATATCTGTTAAGTAATTAGCATGCTTTCTAGCTGCCTAAACTGGACTCCAGTGGACAATGATACTCATGTTTTCTATCCTAAAGCTATATGTGTTTCTGCAAATTCTGTATTTTATTAATTTTTTAAAAAATTTATTTATTTCAGAGAGAGAGAGAAAGAGAAAGAGGGTGTGCACGAGAGTAGAGTGGGAGGAGAGGGACAAACAGACTCTGTGCTGAGCCTGGAGCTGACGCAGCTGATCCTAGGATCCTGAGACCATGACCTGAGCCCAAGTCAAGAGTCAGCCACTTAACTGAGCCACCCAGGTGCCCCTACAAATTCTATATTTTAAAGCTCTAAAAATTTAACCACAAACTTGTCGACCTTTTTAAAATTTAATTTAATAGTAATTCAAGATTTCTTTTAATTTAAAAATATTTTTATGATGATGGGTATTTAACTACATAAAATGCATGGAAGCATGTACAGAATATAAATACCATAATTCCAGTGATCAATTTTAACACATTTCAATTGGGTCAATGCATTTTTTACTCTTAAAACTATCTTTTTTTAAAAGTACAACATAAAAAAAAAGAAAAAACTATGAATGCTCCATGAATTCTGAGATCATCATCTGATATTGGAGAGGAGAAGAAATTCCTATGATTTCTAATCCTATCCCGTGCAGTTAAATTTGTTGTTGTTGTTGTTGTTGTTTTAGATTGAATCATTTGAGTAGTTTTCAGAAGAGCCTAATCTCGACAGACCACTTGCTTTTGCCTGCCAGAGTCTATTCACAGCAAGAAGGATGTAGGTACACAGTGTTCGTGAAGCAAGTTTTAGGAAACCATCCTTTCCTGGTGGGTCAGAGTCAGGGCAGCTTCCAAACAAATGGAAGCATTATTGTAGCTACTTTACACACATTTTCTTTCATAGTTCTCCACAAACCTGTGTTGTAAATATTATAATGGTAGAATTTATCATGCCCAGAATTTAATCCCCCACAACTAGATAGTGGTGGAGCTCATCCTTGGTCAAGTCTAAGTCTAAAGCCTGACATGTTGCCTTTTCATTTTTCCTCTTTCCACTATAACAGATATGCACTTGTGCATAATCTTACAGGGACATTTTTTACAATTTTTCATGAATGAAAACCACAGAGAACTGATGTCTCTTGCAACTTTTTAAAAAATTTGCATTATTTTTCCATTTCAAAAACAGGTATCATGCCATTTCTTAATTTTTCAATAAATCTTATGGCATTGGTATTGATTCCTAAGGAGGTGGCTTAGAGTTTCAGATCTGAAGCTATTGATCACTCAAAAATTCCTCCTTGAATTTTAATGTCGCATTTGTCCTTAGAACTTCAGGTTTCGCATTTGCTCTGTGAGTTGTATTCCAATGGAAGATGGGAGCTTCCTTTACTGTTTTTCTAAAACTATGTGATTTGGAGGTATTTTCTTTAGCAAACATTGAAAGAATATTTATTATTATATGTTTGACGCTAGAGTGCAATTCTTACTGCAATATTACCTAAGACAGGTAATATTGAATAGCCCGACTTATAAATAAGAGACACTGAGGCTCAGAAGGTAATTGTTGAATGTTACTAACTAGACTAGAAGATAGTGGGGCAATGCCTCAAATCAAGTCTATCCAAAGCCCAAAGCCTATTCCCCAAAGCACTAAAATCTATCCCACCATGTCCACTGCATCATACCATCGCCCAAACCTTGACTCAGAGCAACAGTTTATAGAGCACATGCCTGATGCCCTGGTGGTACCGTGTGATATCCATAGAGCAATGATCTGGCTCTGTTGTAACTGGCTGTTTCTGTCACCCCAACTTGAGGAGTGACAGGCATGAAGAGGTCTTCTTCACTGTTTCATTCCAGCACTTAGCATAGTAAGGAGCACATAGTTGGGAGTTAGCAAATATTTATTAAATAAATGGGTGAATGAATTCTAGGCTTGCCAAACATATGCTTAACTTCGCCTTCTGAGCCTATGTCTACCTGGGGAATTTCCATCTGTTCCACCCACCATCAAATCTCCATAAATAAACACAGTCTTTGTCAGGTTGGTAATGGATATTTGTTGTTGTTGACAAAGCTGATTAAGGGATGTGGAGAAATGACCTCTCTGATTATTTCCAGGAGCAATGAGAAATGTTCCTGAATGGACATTTTGGTAACAATATATTTTACTGAAATTGTATTGGCTGTGTCTTTTTTTTTGTAGCAAGTGGCCAAAACCCAACTGACACTAGTTTAGCAAGAAGTGTATTTATAACTTTTAATATATAGCTGGGAAATAGAGTGTGGGAGCTGGCTTCAGACCCTGATAGGCTGCAGAGCTGTACAATCTTGTTTAGGCTTCTCCCCGCATGCCCCTTCCTTTCTCTTTATTCCATGTCTCTGATTCTGACTTCATTCTACAAAGAGGCTCCCCTTTTCAACCAAAGAGCAAAACTGGATAGAAGGACCATAAGTCCAGAGATCTTAGGGTGCTTCCTGCAGAAGCAGTGTCCCCCAGAAGTCGCAACTTCTCAGGCTCTACCCCAGCTCCCATTGACTAAGCAACTCTGAGAGGAGGGACCAGTATTCTATTCTTTGACAAGTCCTCCAAGCTATTGTGAGATATACTAAGATTTAAGAACCACTGGAAACTGAGTCATGAAATAAATGAGGGCCATCCAGTGACCTTTCATGTACAGAAACAGAGGAACATGGAGATGGACCCAAAGGAGAAATGCATGCCTGCAATTCATCTGAGGTACGAGTCACTTACTTGAGAAGAGTCTAATTAATCCACCTGAATTACATCTTTTTCCCTATTTGGAAGAGTTTTCAAAAAGAAAAGGATCTGGTGAAAGTTTATTCATGGATGACACTTTGGCCAATTCCATCTTTAAGACTTAGAGAAGAATTGCAGGACAGTAAGGGTCTGTGCTCCACCCAAGAAAGGCATTCAGGGTCAAAATTCCAGACTACTATAAGAAATTTGGGAACTCTGAAGCTTCCAATTTTATTTTTTATTCAAAAAAAAAAGTTTTTAGCATCATTCTTCTATTGTATGGTACTTAATAATAAAATCGTGGGATGAAAAAAGATTGTTTATTACTTCAGGGAGATAGCACAAAGAGGAAAAAGTCTGAAACTGATCTTGAGGAAAAGGCATCCATGTAGATGAAAACAAAAGCCCCAGCTCAGAGGAGGAGAGGAAAACTATTCATTGCACTTCCAAGAATAGAGGGCCCCCAGGGACTACAAAGGATTCCCGGGGACCTCAGCTCCCTTAGAAGTAGCCACAAGTCACTTTGGAATGCTGTGTTCTGTGCTGTTTGCCCCCTTTATCTGCAGGGGAGACATTCCAGGACCCCCAGTGGTGCCTGAAATCGTGGCTAGTACTGAGCCTTACATATACTAGTTTTTTTCCTAGACATACACAACTGTGATAGAGCTTCATGTATAAATGAGGCACAGCAAGAGATGAACAACAATAACAAATAAATAGAACAAGTATAACAATATACTAACAAAAATTATGTGAATGTGGGCCCTCTCTCTCTCAAAATACCTTACCATACTCACCATTCTTCTTGGGATGCCATAAGGTGATAACAATGCTTACGTGATACAATGAAGCGAGCTGAGTGATAATGTGCTTTGAGAGCAGACTTACGCTACTCTTGACCATGAGAAGGAGAATCACCTGCTTTCTGACGGTGGCTGACCACTGTTAACTGAAATTCTGGAAGCAGAATCGTGGATAAGGAGCGACTACTGTATTATCTTTCTTTTCAGACAATAATTGTTTTTATTCTCATTTGCTCCTTTAATTTTTTTATTTTTATTTTTTTTAGAAAAGATTTCTCCTCCTTTTAGGGCTGATTAGAATTGTCCTGGCTAGGGCCATGGTAGAGGGAAGGTTGTCAGAATACCTCTTCAGGACAGTAACATTGGAGGCAGCCGCTTGGCCATTCCTGGGCTAAAATTAAGATACAAGAGCTAAGAGAGAGCTAAATAATAATTCTAAATAATGTAATGACTTAAAATTGAATAATCCCAATAATTACTCTAAATAAAATAGTTCTTTTTTAAAAAAGATTTTATTTATTTATGAGACACACACACACAGAGGGAGAGAGAGAGAGAGAGAGAGAGAGAGAGAGAGAGAGAGGCAGACATAGGCAGAAGGAGAAGCAGGCTCCAATGCGGGACTTGATCCCAGGACCCTGGAATCATGCTCTGAGCCTAAGGGAGATGCTTAACCACTGAGCCACCCAGGAGTCCCTTAAATAAAATAGTCCTAAATAATAACAATAGTAATATATAATGCAAACACTTACTGATCTTTTATGGTCTAACAGGCTCTTCAATTATATTAACTCAGTTAATGTTTTCAGCTAGTATCCATTTTACAAACAAAAAAAACCTGATATAGCTTGTCCAACTCACTTTTTTAAAAGAATTTATTCATTTATTTGAGAGAGAGAGAGAGAGAGAGAGACATCATAAGTGGGGGAGGGACAGGGGGATGAGCTGATTCCTCCCTGACTGCAGAGCACCATGCGGTGCTCCACAGGCTGCTCGATCCCAGGACCCTGAGATAATGACTTGAGTGAAAGGCGATGCTTAACCGATAGAGCCACCCAGGTACCCCCCAACTCAGTTTTGGAAATAAATCCATAAAGTTCTGTCCTCCAGAGCTTATGCAGTTTATCATTACATAATGCTACCTCTCTAGAGAAAGTGAGTTTTAGCAAAGTATGCAGATGTCTGCTAACATTTAAGACTCCTTGGTGTCCAGAAGGCTGTTGCACACCATTTTCCTTAGGAGCCCCACGGTATGAGGATGGGATTCTACTACCATCCTATCTCATCATGACACTGTCATTGACTAAGACATCAGAGTGGACATTAACCTCTGCTCAAGGATTTCCATCCACAGACCCTATATTGAGGCAGCCTACATGTGCTGCCTGTAGCTTATGTTCTTCTTTAACTCTTTGCTGTGAGGTTAAAAGGCTCTTTCCCATCTGAATTGTTTTTGATGAAAAAGCTACCTTCCCAAGCTTAACTTGGGAAGAAATACATGAACCTGTGGCCAGGAGGAGGCTGAGTAACTTGTAACCTGACTTCTTGACAAAGCAACTGACATTCATGCATTTGTTTTTACTGTAATTTGTCATGGTTCTTGAAGCCTGCTCAGAATGTTCAATTGAGCAGTAGTGGAGTCTGGCAAGATTTTACATCATTCTACGGGAATCAATTTATAAACTTTGTTTACTTCAAGATTCTAGTTGATACATAAATTTAGCAGCTACAGAATTACAGATAGCATTACAAAAAAGCTATTAGCTATTCTCTTAGAGATAATATTTATACATGAAATATAATTACTGCCCAAACGCACACTATTTCAGAGCTAAAAGCAACAAAGCTAAAGCAGTAAAGAATTCACTATTAGTTCTCCTGGGAGAAGGAGGCCACCAGCAGAATGGGAAAGAGGCTAGGTTGAGCCTAGAAGGGGAAAGTAGAAAGAAGAGGAGGGGATTAAGAGAGAAAGTAGGCTCTTCCAGACAATGAGTATGTTCCAAGCTGTTCTAAGGGAGCAGAGACTGGCACCTACAAAGAGCTGAAGTCTTCTACTGTCACTAGGAGAAGATCTGTTAAAGTACTTTTCCAACCTGAGACAAACTTTCTCATGGGAATGCCTTGCTCACAGATGTTTTCCCTGAAGATGCTGTTTTCTTTTCCCAGATAATTGGATTTTAAAAATTAATGAATGCAACCCAACAAGCTAGAGCACATGTGGCCTTTATCCTTAGAGTTGAAATTCAATTCAGGAAATATTTATTGTGCAACTACTATGTGCAAGATACATTTCTAGGGGTTTTGAGAGATACCAAGGTGAATAAGACATGATTCCTATCCTCAAGAAGCTTAAGGTTTAGAAGAGTGAGAAGCCATATAATACTGTGATTACTAGGTACTTGGTGCCAGGCATTGTTCTCAGGACGTTAGACATATTAAGTCATTTTATCCTCACAGTTACTCTGCAAGAATATGTCATCCTTATTTAATAGATGAGAAAACAGAGGTAGAGCATTGTTACAACTTGTCCAGTGTTACACAGCAAAAAGTAAATTGAAACTTGGGATATCATATACTTGCCTTAAAGTCATACAGTAAATCTATGTCAGAGCCTGGGCTATAATTCAAACGGAGTCTCCTAACTCTCAGCACAAGGCCCCTTTTATTAAACTATGAAGTCTTTTTGTTTTTTCCTTAATAATGAATGGGACTAGAAGGGATTTCCACACTCCATCCAAGACTCCTGCTTGCTTATTCTGAGAAAGCAATCAACTTTAACTCCAACTTTGTTTTTCTAAAGAGCCTTGAAAAGTATTCAGTAAGGGTTTTATGAAACCTTTAAGCAAAGAACTGTTTGTACAAATACCATTTTGAAAGAGTTTTCTGGCTAGAACTAATATAAACGTACATTGACTGTTGACTTTAGGAAGGCCTAATGTGAATATCAGTTTTTGAAGTTTATTTATTTTGAAAAATCACTCATTTATCTAAGAATGTATGTTTTGGTTTAGCATATCACAATCAAAGTTTGTTAGATGTCTTTATTGGAAAAAAAAAAGGCTTTATTTACATAAAATAAGCGTGCTAATTTTCCTAAATGATTTTGAGGACATCAGCAGGGCTGACTGTAATCAACCTGGACCCTTAGACAAAAGTGAACAGCAGGCAGTCTCGCTTCAATATTGTATTTTTGATCTGTCTTCTCCCTCTTGTCTCCTCTTCATTTCTTGGATCGCTTTATTTGTCCTCTAGCCACTTGGGATGTCTCGCTCCTATGCCTTTGGCAGCCACTGAAGCGTCACTATTTTCTATTTCATTCTCCCACATTCTACGCTTTTTCAAGTGTTCAAAGAGATAACTACATGGTTAAATCAATTAGTGACAATGGGCGTATTATTTTTCCAGGGTTGTCATAGCAAAGTGCCACAAAATGGGCGACTTAAAACAGCAGAAATTTATTCTCTCACCATTCCGGAGGCCAGAAGTCCAAAGTCAAGATATTGGCAGGGTGGCACTCCCTCTGAAGGTCCTAGGGGAAGACAACTTTCTCGTTTCTTCTGAGCTCCTGGTGGGTCCTGTCAATCCTCGGTGTTTCTTGGCTTGTAGCTGCATCGTTCCAGTCTCTGTTCCTTATGTCTCTGCTATGTCTCTGCATCTGAATCTCCCTCTCCTTTTTTGAGCAACTCTCAAAAAATTGAGCAACTCCTCATCCTTTGTAAGCTGTGGTTCAGTTTACCTATAACTCATCTTTGGCAGGGTGACAATGTTGGGCCCAAACCCAACCCTCTTTTTTGAGAGACAGGCAGAGACAGACAGGGTGCCAGCGCAAGCATATGTGAGCTGGTAAGGAAGGGGCAGAGGAAGAGGGAGAGAGAGAAAGAATCTGAAGCAGGCTCCATGCCTAGTGCAGAGCTAGTGTAGGGCTCTGAGGGGCTCAGGCTCATGACCCTGAGATCATGACTTGCCCAAGTCAAGAGTGGGATACTTAACCCACTGAGCCACTCAGGTGCCCTTCCTTCTCCCTTCTCTTAGAGAGACATTAGTCACTGGATTTAGGGTTCACTCTAATCCAGTATGGCCTCATCTTAACTACTTCTCTTTATTTCCCTATTTCCAAATAAGGGCACATTCTGAGGTCTCAGGTGGACATGGATTGTGGGGGACATTATTCAACCCAATACAATGGTTCAATAAAAGAAGGTAGGAGGAAAAGTCTAGTCGTCCAAACAAATACTGGTTTATTTTGAGAGGAATTGTAAGGTTTTATCTGCCTAGAATTAATGCTTCTACTATTTTGTCATAGTTTCAGTTTTCTTTTACAGCTGAATGGAAATGACCAATGACCTTGGGTGGGATAGCATCTCAAAAGCCATGGTGACAAGTGTCCATGTTAGGCGAAGAGGAAGGTTACCATTGGTCAGATTAATTCATCCACTTCACTAATTATCTTCCAAAGAGCAATAGAATTAGGTATGTCTTGAAAGGAAATGGTTGTTAAAAAGCAAGTAAGCAAGCAAGCAAGCGAGCAAGCAAGCAACTGGAGCATAGTGTCCTTAGTGTCAGACAAAACATTTAATTCTCAACACTGCCATGTACTAGTTTCCTAATCATGGGTAACTGTCTTAGCAGCAATCTCTTGGACAATTACATTTACATCCAGGGCTAGTTATTATTAACATTAAAGAAAGACACAGTAGGGGCACCTGGCTGGCTCAGACAGAAGAACAAGAGACCCTTGATGGGGTTGTGAATTTGAGCCACATGCTGGGTATTAGAGATTACTAGAAAAAGAAATAAACTTTAAAAAAGGCACAGTAGGTATTCAAAAATAAAAGCTAGTGTGTTTCTTATAATAATAATAATGTCAAAAGGGAATGGGATTGCTATATAAGAAGATGCCTTCTAAAATGTATTCTACTTTTTTCATATTTTTGAGGAAGTTAATCCTATATTCCACACCAAAGAAGGGGACAGTAGGCTACCTTAGAAAGCTGAAACAAAATATTTAGTATTTACTGAGGTGGTCAAACCTCCAGAATCCTCATCCTTTGTAAGCTGTGGTTCAGTTTATCTACAACTCATCTTAGGCAGGGTGACAATTTTGGGCCCAAACCCAACCCTTCCCCAACATGGCACAAATTCCATTTTTCTGGCAATAACTCTCTCTCTCTCTCTCTCTGTGTGTGTGTGTGTGTGTGTGTGTGTGTGTAGGTAGGCAGGTAAGTAGGGTAACTCTAAAGACTAAAAGTGGTGAGAAGATGTCACTTAAAAAGAGAAGGTGGTGTGGGGTAGGTGCAATACTTCTAAGTATCCAGCTAGCTCGTTCAGACAGGATTCTGACTGCATATATGAATCTCAAGAGGAGTATCCTTTTGTTTATTTTGTCTGTTTATTACTGCCAACTGGAAATCAACTTCTTGCTCACTGTCTCTCAATTTCTCCCATCAGTCCCTGGTTTGCTTAAGAGAGTGCTTAGGTGATCATTGGACTTGCCCTGGCTTTGGCCTGGTCTCAGTCCGCAAAATCTATTTTTTTTTAAGATTTTATTTATTTATTCATGAGACACACACACACACACACACAGAGAGAGAGAGAGAGAGGCAGAGACACAGGCAGAGGGGGGAGAAGCAGTTTCCATTCAGGAAGCCCAATGTGGACTCAATCCCAGGACTCCAGGATCATTCTCTGAGCCAAAGGCAGACGCTCAACTGCTGAGCCACCCAGGTGAACCAGTCTGCAAAATCTATTAATGTGGAGATACCTCTGATAAGTAGTCATGTAACACCCAGTTTTGCTCCCTGGACTTCAGGTCTCTGATCTTCTGTCTCAGGCTCCTTGGTAAATTTCTTGTCTCTCCTGATCCCCCTGGACATTGCCACCGCTACCACCACCACCTATCTGGCCTCACAGGTTGGTTGTTGCCCTGCTGGTGCCTGTGGTATAGTTCAGGCAGAGCTGTCTTTTTAAAAATGCCCACTAGGGAGCAGCACACTGAAAGGTTTAAAGCCATATGCACCCTTTCGCTGGGTGGATTCATTTAACTTTCTACGTAGTTATTTATTATAAAGTAAGTAAAATGTGAATTCTTACATAAAACTCTTATCTGAGTATTTTTATTAGGGTTTTAGGATGAAAACAGTCAGATACAAATATTTTCCGGACACTCGTTGGTTGTAGAAATTTAACTAGGCTCTGTGGGAAGGCAAAATAATATGGTGTTTGCTTCAGGGAGGTCAAAAAACATCATGTTTTCCTCATCCTAAATGACCCCCCATTCTTCTACTTTCAGGGAAAAAAAAAACAAGGAAAATGTTCTATCACATAGTTCTTTCCATTTCCTTCATTCCATCCTCCTTTGAAATACCTACCACTGCCAACAGCAAAGGATTTTCTAAGCAAAACAAAAATTTGTCCTTGCCAAAGGAAAAATAAAGGTCAATCATTGGAAGAAACTCCAATAGTGAATTCAAACAAATGCAGCCCCAAATCCCTCTTTTCTCAGCATGATCCTTGTACTTTGAATCTTGAAATGAAAGAACAAGGGGAAACTTTTTTTCTGTAGAACATAACACAAAATTTCCCCTTATTCTTTCATTTCAAGAACTATACTGGGAGTTCAATTCAAGAACTATACTGGCCAATGTCACAGAATCTTATTTATTTTTATTTTATTTATTAATTTTTAGAGGTGGGGAAGGGGCAGAGGGAGAGAGAGAATCTCAAGCAGACTCTGCCCTGAGTGTGGAGCCCAACATGGGGATTGATCTCATGACCCTAAGATGTTGACCTGAGCCCAAGTTCAGAGTGAGATGTTTAACCGACTGAGCCACCAAGGTGCCCCACAGACAAAATCTTATTTAAGAAAAAGAACTTCTATCACCTTTAAGTACCTAAAATAATTTCCTACTTTCTTTCTTTTTCTTATAGTCACACACATACCCTCACTGCATGTAGTTTTTCTCAAAATTGTGGAAAGGAGAAACATTAGTTGAACTTAGGCCCATTTATCTCAGTAGATGAATTAGCCTGTAACTAGTGGGTTACCATTAACTGGGATGAAAATTCAAAATAAATGTAGTTCTCCACATGTAGTAGCAACTAGAACTTGTATCTTCATGTAGTTCCAATCCTGTAAGTACACATGGCAGGAAAAGAAGTGATGCAAGTGCATATAATGTTCTGGTTACATAAAGAAGCAATAAGATAAAAATCGAGTGTGTCTGCATCTGAGGCTGGAAAGTGGTCAAGCAGAGAGCACAAAAAAATGTCAAATGTCAAACCGGGTCCAGAAATCAGATAATAAATAGTGGACCCTGGATTTAGCTAAATGGGAAGGAAGAAATTCTTGGGATTGAGAGAAATGGACTTGAAAAGTAAACCATTTAAAGAAAATGTTCTTTCAAAACATGTGTTAGAATTAAATGGTGATCACTCATTCAAATATTATAAATACATGCTGTGAACATGAAAGCGGAGGGACAGTGAGGTCAAAGGACATCTTTGTCTTTTGAGCACATCAGGCTAGAGAGCAGGGACCAAGTAGAACAGAGTTGATGTCAGAGAAGGAAGAAAGGAAGCTGTAGCTGAGAGCAAATTGTTCTTTGTCCTTGAGATGAAATGGAATTTTGCACTGTTGGTTAGAAACGTGCATGGCACAGGTCCCAGAATGATTTTTTTTTAAATGTCTTATTCTACAGATGGAATGGAATTAGATGACCAACTGCTCTGATAGATCCAGTTAAGAGCAGAGCCTGGATCTCACACTCAAATTCTCCCATCTGCAATGCGTTCCTCACCATGGGATACTACATTAAAAATATTTGTTGTCCTTTAATCCTCAAGGCTGATGATGCCCATCACATAATCATCTCATGTGGTTGCTGGCGAGTCATTTGCCAAAAGCTCACATTCAGAAGCAGGAGGCCCAACGCGGGGCATACTCATAACAAATCTTCAGTGTCTCTGAGACAGAGAACCCTGGGGTCATTGGCTTTTCTTTCACCTTATGACAAGTTTCTGTTATGTTGCCATGGAGCAAACCTGCAAACTTAATGTGGCCTTATGGTGTCAAGAGTTATCAATAAACACAATCCAAGCAGATTATTATTTCCAGGACCTGAATGAAAACACTACCATACCTTCCACCACCCCTACCTCCTCTGCTGTAACCTATTATTTTCTCTGACCACCATGGTGATAAAAAGGCTTGACATTGGCTAGTCCTTTTGGGTAAATGCTTGTAATAGGCACTGTGGGATGGAATGTATTACTGCTGTAAGCTGAGGCTTTGCAACCTTGGCATTTGGGAAACTATTCACATTTGGCTAGGTATTTCTTCATCTTTGGGGTTGTCCTGGCATTGTAGGATGTTTAGCAGTACTTGGTCTCTACCTGTTAGATGCCAGTAGTATAAAATATCTCTAGACACTGCTAAAGCTCCCTGTAGGGCAAAATCACCCTGGCTGAGAACTGTTGCACTGAACGATTACCTTCCATTAATCCTGTGATTTGGCTCCAAGAGTCTAGCAGAGTATTGAGAGAACAGGAGGTTTCTGGAGCTCAGGAAAACCGGAAGCTCAGGAAGCTGTAGGAAGTGGCTCCACAGTGTAAATGTGAATTGGCTATTACAAGGCAGAGGTAACTTCCAGAAAACCACAGCATACTGAATGAAGGGAAGACAAGGATGAGGGGCGAAAAGAAAAACAACTGAAAGGAAGATGGAATATTGAGAACAATGTGCCTTTCTCTTTGGGGCTTAAACAGACAACCAGAAGGCAAAAACCACAACAGACAGAGAATCTAGGTTCTGATTTCCATTTACCCATAGTTTCCTTATCTTTAAAATGTGACTTTGCTTCTGGATCTGATTATCCCAGATTGTTGTGTTAAGGTAATATGTAAGAACGTATCTTGTAATTGCGTTTCCTATAAAAGTGTCAAGAATTGTTATTTTTGTACAGCTGTGCCTCACATAGAAGTTGGAAGGCTGAGGGGATGTAACTCAAAACTGTGGAGGACGTGGGGGTAGAGGAAGTCAAATCCATCCTAGGGGAGAATCATGTAGGTTAGTAAAAACTGAGGCCATGCTTCATAACCTAACCCCGGATTCCTGGCTTAGGAACAAGGGGCATCAGAGAATGAACAGTTATATCTGAATAGATTGGAGAGCAAAAGTCAACTGTCAGCATCTTCCATATAAAGGAATTTCTGTTAATCTCAATGTGCATGCATAGATCTTCCCAAAAAGGAAATCTTAAATCTTAGTAATAAGATCATCATACATCTATACTGCTTGTGTTCCATGGTGGAAAGAATACTTGCTTGGCAAAAACTTAGAGAGGTATTTTCAGTAACTCTGTACACAGAACAATCATGGATTTTTCTCCCTTATATCGTGTATGGGGAGCTGATAAGATCTTTCTTAAAGCATATATTTTTTTAAAGACCAAAATAAAGCATATATATTTTTTAAAGATAACAGGAGAACAAATGAAAACACCAGGTTGAAAACCTAAGGCAACAACACCTTTTGGAACTTCCTAAAAGGTTATGTTGAGGATCAGCTCAAGTTTTAAGACAAGATTTAGTGCTTATTTGCTCAACCTTAGTAAAAATAACTAAACATGTTTGCCCTCGGCTGTCTAGACTTTTGTACCGGGCCAAAAGGAAAAAACAACATCAGCGAAGATTAACCCAGTTCTTACTGGAATATACCATGTGGGGCAGAATTGAGAAGTGTAGATGTAAGCACAGTGACTGGATGATCCCACCTTTCTCTTTATGTAGAAAGTTAGACATCCTTTCAAATTTTCATTTTCATTTTCAAACTTTCTGTAGACCAAGCTATAAATAAAAATATGTGGAAATGTGTTTTAGGCTTTCTATATCTGAAATGCTGCTGGAGATTACAGTTGTACTAAGTTGGAAGCTGAGAGCTTAATTATAGTAAAATCTAGTAGTGTGGGAGGTAGCAGCTGAGATGCCAGACTGCTTTTCCTTTGTTTTCGGTGTGTGGGGATGGATTCTAACCCTCCTCTTTTATACTTCTTCTTTTCATTTTCCCAAACCAGACAGCTTAACCTATGTGCACATTGTTACTGCAGCCATCTCATGGGGGGTGATTAATAAGTAACCACAGTTTAATGATACAAGGAACCGAGTGGCTAGTTACCAGAAAGACAAAGGTGACTTGAAGAATGCTGTAATGCTTTAAGAAAAATAAGTGCTCTAAACTGGATTTAGATACTTCCTGTATGTCAAATTCTAGGATTTCAATAAATTCATCCCCAGAAGAGTACAGAGGGTAGAATATTGTAGATTTTAATGGTGAGGTTTATCGAAAAGTGCAGTAGGCACCCTCAAATTGGTTGGTTCCCTATCACTGAATTATTTCTAATAAGAATAATGATCTCTTCCATGTAAAAATATCCACAAAATGGATGGACAAATCTTCATGATTACTACTTACTTGGAAATTGTATGATGTATGTATGTTGTTGGATTCTTAGAACTTTTGCAAGAAAAACACTGAAATCCTGTTTAAAAAACAGATCTATTTTATATGGTACAACATGGATGAATCTAGCGGCCAATAAGCCAGCCACAAAAAAGACAAATGCTCTATGATTCCACTTATATAAGAGGCATCTAAAGTAGTCAAATTCAAAGAAACAAAGTATATAATGATGGTTGCCAGTAGCTGGAGGGAAGGAGATATAGGCAGCTTCTTTTCAGTGGATGGAGTTTCAGTTTTGCAAGACAAAAAAGTTCAGATCTAGTGCACAACAATGTGAATATACTTAATAATATGATAGGGAATAGTTCAATAGGGAACTATATGGTTCCCTAATGGGTTCCCAAATGGTTAAGGCGGTAATTTTTATGTGACTTTTTTTACAATTAAAAATTTTTAAAGTATTTAAAATTTAGTTTAAGCTATTTCACAAAGAACAAGACTTCGCTATAAAATCCTGGCAAGAATAATTGAGTAGGAACACAGAACATGGAGAGAGTAGCTGAGTGTGGTTGTGTTATCTGTCAGATAAGCTTTTAGATCAGAGAATGAGAATCACTACATTTTAAGTACAGTTGAGAAAAAAAGAACAATTCTGTGCTGTTACGTGACTTAGAAAAATATACATAGTGCAATCTTCAATAAATATTTACTAGACAATGAGGAGAACCAATCATTGCGCTAGGTGATAGGGATTTAGCAATGAATGGGACTGACTGACATTTCACACTTCAAGTCTATATTGCAAATTCCCCCTTGGTGAGGTTGTTGATGACCTTCTGGTAACTAAATACTCTAGAAGCATGTTTGACAGAGCCTTATTGACTAGTTCCTCCTTGTTCAAACTTTTTTCTCTATCAGCTTCCATGACATCACCCCTGCCTGCTCCCTTAAGTATTGGTACTATTCATTCAGCATTTGATCCTAGGCCCTCCTTTCTTCTCAATGCATACACCTTGGGAAATCTCATCAACTAATTAATGTCCCCAAATCTTCTCTCCAGCTCAAATATCTTTTTCTGGGGTCCAAAGTATAACATCTTACATGCTACCAGAGAGTTCTACCTTGAATGTCCCAAACTCAAGACACAATTAAACTCAACTCTTTTCTTATGTCATTCTCTTCTTACACATTCTGTTTCAGAAAATGACACCACTATTAATTTAATTTCTCAAGTCAGAAATGGGGGGTCACTCTATATTTCTTCCTCCATCTAATCCTCACCCAACATTGCCCAAGATGCTCTGTTAATTTCATCTCTTTAACACTTTAGATGTATGACTCATCTTCTCCCTCATCCTACTATCACCGTTTGAGTACTCATTTGAATGATCTCATTTTAAGTATTTCAACAGATTCATTAGTTTCCACCCACCTAGCCTTGACTTACCTTAATTCACCCAACATATTACTGTCAGAAGGATCTTAGCCTATGTTGAGAAGGAAGAATTACTTCTGCCCTTTGAGGTCCTTCTAGCAGGATTAAGAATAAAATTGACAAGAGACAAATTAACAGGAGAAAATGATATTTAATTTCATATGTATGGGAAATTCACGTAGATACAAAATTCTAAAGACAGGCAACATGAGGTATATATGCCATCCTGAACTAAGAAGGGAGTAAGAAGTCTGGGACTTCAAAGAGAAGGAATGCAATTCACAGGAAAATGAAGAAGACTAAATGGTTGGTAAACAGATATTTGCTAGGCCACTCAGAAACAGTGCAACATAGAAGACTTGGATCAAACAGCCCTTGCTGGGTTCCTTCCTGTCTACCACACCCAGTTCATATTGTAATGTAACTATCTATGGTGATGGTTTTCCTCCTGGAGCAAGTTCTCTAAATTCTTTTTAGCAGCTGAGGGGAAGGTAAAGAGCTTTTCCTGAACCTGCTGAATTTTGATTAGATTACTATTAACTTAAACATGATCTTCATGATGAAGTGGCTCATCTTTGGGGCAGCTTGCCCTTGGCCCCTATACACACACACACACACATCTAATTATGTTTTGCTGTACAAAATTCCTAGTCGTTCTTTATTACCTGTAAGATAAAAATCCTTACACTTTTTCATTATCTTTTGGGTGCTCTCTTGGACCTCCTCTCAAGCACCATCTCTTATTTATATTATCTTTGCATCGTATGCTCAAACAAAATTGTTCTTTAATTTGAGACTCTACTATGCTTGCTTTCACATCTGTGCCATTGCATATTATTTCCTTTGGCTGGTTTACTCTCCTAAAAACTTGCCCTGTGAACATTTTTATAAGTGAATGTACTTTTAGCCATACGGAATCTTAGTTCTAGGTGGCTCATAACTATTGTTTTATTATTTCATTGATTTTAACTGTACATAAGTATATGGGAACTCTACTTTCTGCTCAGTTTTCCCATAAACCTAAAACTACTTCTAAAGAAAGAAATACAGTCAGTTATATATTTAAAAAGTACACCTTAATTTCTGAAGACAGGCAAATAGTTTACTTAACATCTATGTATGCTTTATTACGCACCTGATGGTACTGAACCCAAGATCCCCAAGCAGCTAAAGTAAAGATGATTTTAGTGTAACACAGGCAGACACCTTCTCTTGTTATTGGCTGTTAGTATTAGTGCCAAACATTACAGGGGAAGAACTGGTGATTCTCAGGATGCTCATGAAAATTTTGTCTTTCCATGGGGTGGGGTAGATTCTCAAGTGAGCCAGGACCATGTCATTGGAAGCAAATGGATAATCGGCCATTTAAAGAAAAGAAGTATTAGTCAACAGCTGTATATCTTCTAAGAAGAAAATCCTAAATGATCACAACTACTTCTGAAAAAATAGTATTAATGTTACCAATGATGCTGATAATGGTAACAGGAGTGAACATTTGCTGAAAGCTCAGGAACTAACATTAGGAACTAAACATTTTGCCCCCAAGGTACCATCACTATTAGCCCCATTTTTCAGAGGAAGTCTTACAGGGGTTATATCTTGTCGAAGGCTATACAGCTATAAAATAAGAGTATAATGTAAAAGCCTCTTGGGTATTAAAGCTACTACTGCCTCTAAGAGAATTTAGAAACAGAGAATTTGGAAACAGGAGAAGGCTTTTGGAGGCCTAACTTCTTAGAACCTGACCCACCAAACATTTCTCATTTCTTGACTCAAGCTTTCCCTCATTTCAAGAGATCTGCACCACATTAGCCAGGAAGTGTCAGAGAGAACTTTGTCATGGTTATTTAAAACCCAGATTATATGAGACCTTTAGCTTTATCATCTCTACATTAAGCCACAGCAGGGGGAAAGCTACATGAAGAATGAGTATCTGATAAGTATTCTCTGCCTTGGGCAATATCTTCTCTTTGAATTTAAAAAGGAGGGAAAATAGCATATCCCTGTTATGACTGTGGGGAGGGGAAAAAATCATAAAACTCAGATGACTTTGTTAGAGAGTCACACAAAACAACAAAGTGAACAGACAATTGCTTTTTACAGAACCGAAGCTCCTTTGCTGGTTTAGGCTGAACCTGAAATGACATTGGAGTAGGATTTGTGAAAAGGGAATTGGATATCTTGATGTTCCTAACAAGATAGAACACAACCATACTGACACTAACAAAAGCCATTTGGTGCTGGTGGAAGGCAGAAAAAGCCTTGAAGGAGAAGGTTAAAGGGATGACTCAGAGAGTCTCTCCTTCCTGTAGCCAGTCACAGCAGGGCAGTGGGATTTCAGAGAGAATTCTCCCTGTGAAAACAAAGGTACAAATGTTCTGACTTCACATTTCATCATGCTGTATTCTTTCCCAGCTACTTTCGCATTTTATCCTCATGACAAATTTGTGATGGCATTAGGGCAAGTACTGTTTTATCCAAGAAAAAAAAAAAAAAAAGACCCAGCAAGGTTCTTTGTCTTGGCTGAATTCAAGGAGTTAATAAGGAGTGAAAATTGTACTCGGACCAGGAATACTTGGCCAGGTACTGTAATCATTGCTCACAATTCAAAGGAAATAGAAGAAAAGAATGGGACCTCAGACCTTATACACTTTCAGGGGCCAGGTAAGTGCAGAAATGAGAAGTGCAGAAACCAGAGGAGAAAGGAGACCATCTCAATTCCACCAATATTCACTCCTAGAATTGTGAAGTTAACTGTCTTGTTTTGGGTTTTTCAAAAACAGGTCCAAAAAGAAGAATTTCAGTGAAAGAAGTTAGAGGGTGGGAAATCAAGAAATGGAAGGGAAACCAGCCAATAAAAAGGATGCATGATCAAAGCCAATTACCACTGTTGGCTACTGGATCTTAATTCTTCTGGGGAACTCCCTGGGAGCTGATAAAGAAAATGTGCTTCATAGTTAGCTCATCCAAGGGGTCAGGGTTAAGGGATACTGCAGAGATTGTGTAAAGGGAAACTAATTCCTCAGCACTTGTAGCCAGGTTTTTAGGCAGGTTTCAGCCTGTAGAGAAAACTCACAGACAGTTAAAGATTGGTTAGTTTTTCACTCCAGTGATAAAATCATAAGGGGTGTGGGTGAGTGCTGACAGTCTGCATAACAGTACCTCCAGCAAAGGTCAAGTGTGGGAGAGAAGTACTCAAAGAATAGGATAGAAAAGTTTTATTCTTGGATGGAGAATAGTATGGTAATTGATTGAGTTTTCTCAGCATCAGAGGTAATATCAGAAGACTTCTTTTTAAAATTTTTAATTAACCTTTGCTGAAAGGTTTATTGAAATTAACCTCCCTCTTCCCTCTTTCTTTTTTTTTTAATATAAATTTATTTTTTATTGGTGCCTCTTTCTTCTTTCTTAACCCCTGGCAACCACCGATCTGTTCTCCATCTCTACAATTTTACCATTTTAAGAATGTTATATAAATGTAATCATTTGGTATGACCCTTTTGGAATTGGATCTTTTTTAATCAGCATAATTCTTTGGAAATGTATTCAAATTGTATGTATCTATAGTTCATTCCTTTTTATTTTTAAGTAGTATGGTACGCATGTTACACAGTTTGTTTAACCATTCAGCTGTTGAAAGACACTAGAATTTTGATAGTTTCTTGCTATTACGAATAAAGCTGCTATGACCATTTGGGCACAGGTTTATGTGTGAACAAAAATTTTAACTTCTCTGAAATAAGTGCCTAGGAGACAAATGTTGGGCTCTGTGGTAGTTTCATGTTTAGTTTTTTTTCCCATTTAATTGCCAGACTGTTTTCCAGAGTTCCTTTATCACTTTCTATCCTCATCTGTAAAATTAAAGTGATCCAGTTTCTTCCCATCCTCACCAGTATTTGGTGTTGTCACCATTTTTCATTTTAGCCATTCTTATAGATGTGCAGTGTTGGCTCATCGTAATTTTAATATTTATTTCACTGATTGCTAATGATTTTGAACATATTTTCATATGTTCTGAATATAAGGCCTTTGTCTGATTTAACAAATTTATTCCAGTATGTACTTTGTCTTCTCTGTCTTTTCACATGATATTTTGTAGATCAAGGCTCTCAATTTTGATTAGATCCAATTTATCAATTGTTTACTCTTATGAATTATGCTTTTGGTGTCAAGTCTAAGAACCCTTTGGTTCGTCTTAAGTCCCAAATATTTTATCCTATGTTATTTTCTAAAAAATTTATAATTTTATGTTGCATCCATAACCCATCTTTGTATGAGTTAAATTTTGTGTTGTTAATTTTTGTGTAACATGTGAGATATAGGTTTTTTTCTTGCCAATGAATACTCAATTGTTCCAGCACCATTTATTGAAAAAGCAATCCTTCCTTCACTGAATTGTTTTTGTTCATTTGTCAGAAATTAATTGGACATACTTGTGTAGGTTAGTTTCTGGGTTCTCTATTCTATTCTAGTGATCTTTGTATCCTTCCAATAGCACTATACTCTCTTGATTATTTCGGCTATGTAGGAAGTAAGAATATTAGGAAAAGTGATTCCTCTACTTTATTTTTAATTTTCAAAATTATTTTCAAAAATAAAGGCCTCTAAAACTTTTTCTCTTTCCATATAAATTTTAGAATAAGTTTGTCTATGTCAACATGAAACTGAAATTTCAATAAACAGATAAATTTGGGGAAAATTGATATATTTGCTATGTGGCACTTTTCAACCCATAATCATGGCATATTCTCTCCAAGTGTTTAAGTCTGATTTTTCTCCCCAGCATTTTATAATTTTTACAGATTCACTCTATTTTGTTACATTTTTATCTATTTCACTTTCTTTGACCAATTATAAATGGTACTACATGCTTTATTCCAGTTTCTACTTGTTCATTGTCAATATATAGAAAAACGATTGATTGTGTGCTGATCATGGATCCTGTCACTCTACTAAATTGTCTAAGGAGGTTTTGTTTTAGAAATTCCTTGGAATTTTCTATACATACATATCATTTGCAAATGGATGTCATTTTCTTTCTTTCCAATTTGTATGTATTTTGTTCCTTTTTCATGCCTAATTATTATAGTGGTTAAAATTTCCAGGTCTGGTTAAGTAAAAGTTGTGAGAATGGATATCCCTAGCCTTATTTCTGATCATATGGGGAAGCATTCTTTCACTATTAAAGATGATGTTGACTATAAGTTATTTGTAGATGCTCTTTATGAGGTTAAAAAAGTCCTCCTCTCATCTTGGTGTACTGGGAGTTTTTATTATGAATCAAAGTTGAATTATGTTAAATATTTTTTCTGTGTTAATTGATATCATATGATTTTTTAGTGGTTGTTGCATGAATTAGGTTGGTTAAATTTTGAATGTAGAGCCAGCATATATATGTGGAATAAATGCTACTTGGTTATGATGTATTATTTCTTTTATACAATGTTTGAATTGATTGCTAAAATTTTGTTGAGTTCCCAGAATTCTGCTTCCCACTAGGATCAGAGAGTTTCAGATATTTGAAATCTATGAGGAACAGATCTTACGTTTTCTTATCAGAAAACATAAGAACCTTTTGGCTAGTCTTAAGTTCCAAATATTTTATCCTATGGATAAAATTTCTTTCTTACTTCTATGAGGAAATGTCATTTTAGGGATACGGGAAGAGTCTTACATTTTCTCTTGTTTGCTGATAATTAAAAAATCTTAAGAGGAAACAACTGATTTCATTCTGTAATCAGAAATAAACCGCTTAAAATGCAAAACACCCAGGGGAAAAAATACATCTGTAGATTTTAATCTTGGGAAAAGTAGGTGATACAGACAATCTCTAATTTTGGTTACATGAATGGCAACGTAGAAATGTCTGGCATTTGCCACTTCTCCTAGCTACCCATTATCCCTGCATTTCTTATCTTCTACTCCTTGTTAACAAACACTACACCAAAGCCCCATTGCCAAACCAATCCTCAAAATGTTTAAAATCACAGAAACCAGTTTTTAAAAATTTTAACACGAATGTGTAACATAAATAAAACATAGAGAGCTGAATTGTGGAAGAAATGGGCTAGCTGGGGAGACTTAAGCCTGTCCAATTGTTCTCTGCTAAAAGTTTAAAAACCACTCTCCTAACCTGTTTTCCCCTGGAAAAAAAAAAAAATGTAGGATGGCTGTTTGAGGGGAGAGGAAATATTCAAATAAGACAATATCTTGTTAAAATTAATAGTTTTAAAAATCTGGACATGGAAGACTGATCAAAATCATGGCCAATGTCAGACTTTTGAATTACCGTTTAAACCAAAGTAAAACGGGACACCTGGGTGGCTCAGCAGCTGAGTATGGGCCTTCTGCTCAGGTTGTGATGAGTCCCGCATTGGGCTCCCTGCAGGGAGCCTGCTTCTCCCTCTACCTGTGTCTCTGCCTCTCTCGGTGTCTCTCGTGAATAAATAAATAAAATCTTTAAAAATAAAAAGATAAAAAAAGCAAAAAAACAAAAACAACAACAACAAAAAAACAAGCCCCAAATAAAACAGAATTTGTGCAGGACTGAAGAAGGAGATGTCTATACAGACATTATATTGATGTCCCTGTGCTTAGAGATATTCCCCACATCCAAGTTTTGACTGAAGACAGGAAGTTCTCTCTGTGAGCCTCCAGACTGCCTTTCCCCACGTTTGCTTCCTTCTGCACTGCAGTGAAGCCTGTATTTTTGGGTCACCCTGGTCTGTTTTGGGGTGGGGAGAGATTTGGAGGAATTCTTGGAGCTCAAGCTTTATTTAGTACTTGTCACTATGTAAATATATATTGTATATACTATAATATTGTATAGAAGTGACAATCTAACAATAGAAGTTGTGGTAAGGTGGTGAGAGATTTTATTTCCCTATGACTATTGGAAATAGGATTCAAATTTAGAATTGGGAACTTCATAAATTGTATACTTTGTAGCTGTAGTAGGAAAGAGAGGAGATGTAACTGAGATTTCATTTAGCCCAATGTGCCCTCCTCCAGTGAGAAGGGAACACAAGATTTACTGTGGACGTGGGTCTTCTGCCCACTTCCTCACACTCCTGCATCGCCAGAGGGCAATCACAATTAGGGTTCCCACCCTTCATTCCCCGCCCAAATTAATCTAGGCTCCATGATTGTAAAAGATGTAGGAAAGAAGACTTCTTGTAGTGAAAGGATGCCTATATTTTGAGGCAGGATGTTTATGTTCAATCTCTGGTCTGAGAATAACCAACAATGTGAATTTTGAATAAATCACTTCATATCTCTAGCTACAATTTTGTTTTCTGTAGATCAAAATATTTACCTCAAAAGGATACATTGTTAGGTGTTTCAGAGTTGTCCTGGCATCTCTCATGTTAGAGAAGAGCTATTTCCTGTATGCAAGCAAACAGCTATTTACACTTGGTGGAATTAATGTTTGGGCACTACTGATGAAAACATTTTCGACAGTGGTTCCTGAATCTGACCAAGCTTTGGAAGTTTTAAAAACAGATTTAGGCCCACCCCCAAACTAAGTGAATCAGAATTTCCATGGTCAAGATCCAAGACTAGATATTTTCAGATAGTGCTCTACTGTGATTTTGTTGATTGCCCAGATTTGGGGAAACCAATGCTTTTCAAATTTAAAGTACATGTAATTCACTCAGGCTTTAGCTAGAATGGAGGTTTTAATTCAGCAGATCTCAGGTGGGGACTGAGGCTCTCCATTTCTCAGGAGATACTCTTTAGGTAGCAAGGGTTTAGATATCTTTTGGGTCTTCCTCTCTTTGAGACGGCAAGTCACACATTGTCAAGAAGCTTCTCTCTGGGAAAAAGGAGAGATGATTTCAACTCAGAGACTCCTTAGTTTGTGAGTATTTCAAATGGCAAAAGACCACACAAATTATTCTTGGCAGGGCCAAAAAATAAGTGGTTGGATGTGTAATTAAAATGTCAACTCTGTGAAGGTATTAAAAGAAAGAAGGCAGTTGATTTTTAAATATCATGCCTTGGGGACGCCTGGGAGGCTCAGTGGTTGAACGTCTGCCTTCAGCTCAGGATGTGATCCCAGGTCTCAGGATTGAGTCCCACATTGGGCTCCCCATGGGGAGCCTGCTTCTCCCTCTGTCTATGTCTCTGCCTCTCTCTCTCTGTGTGTGTCTCTCATGAATGAATGAATGAATGAATGAATAAATAAATAAATCTTTAAAAAATCATGCCTTTTTTATGAGATAGTTTGGGAGGCTAAGGGGGGCGGGTAGCTATGATTTGTTTTGCATGTCCATGTGTAGGGCAACTTGATTATTATCTTATAACAATTTAGAGTCACTTCAGCCAATGATTCAGGTAATAAAATTCATTTTCTATTGGAAGATTCCCTCAACAATGAAAACTTATTGGGAAGTTTCATTTTAAATTATTCAAATTCAGACTCCTCATAAATATTGAAATGGGACTTGGAAACATTTTTTAAAATAAAAATATATAATTTTTAAAAACAAGGAAATGTAAGAAGCAATCTCATTTTGATGAATTTATCGGGACCTAGGTTCTCATCCTCGCCTTTGTATGTTCAGACGTTGTATTATAAAAAATTAACTATAACATTGACATTCTTATTTTACACTGAAAAACAAAGCAATCAGGCACAACAGTTACTTCCTTGTACTGATCGATATATATTTTTCTATAGGCAAGCTAATGATGATGTTACCAGGAGGCCTGGTTTCAGAACAGAGGGATTAATTATATGATCTAAATGCTTACTAATATCCAATTCTGATAATTCGATGATTCAATCTCCATAATGAAGTTGCCTCAACCCAGATGAATGGATACCATCACCAATTATGCCTCTGGCCATAATCTACCAAAATGGTACATACTTGCTGAATACCAATCCAATCTAGCAAGGTGGATGGGACATTTG
This sequence comes from Canis lupus familiaris, assembly GCF_011100685.1. Classification (NCBI taxonomy): domain Eukaryota; kingdom Metazoa; phylum Chordata; class Mammalia; order Carnivora; family Canidae; genus Canis; species Canis lupus. The sequence continues at coordinate 14,589,714 of NC_049248.1, forward strand.
AGTCAGTCTTTCAGGATATTCTCATCTTTGGACAGTGAATAATAAAACCGGTGTTTCTAATTTTATGCTTTTATTGCTGACCACCACAGCCTTTCTTCCTAAAAACCCACTGAATAGTATTTTTCTCTTCTTTTAGGAGAATAGAATTGATCACATTTCTCAGTTTTAGGCTAATTATGATCTGCATTCCAAGACTCCATGTTTATTTTGTGATACTTATTATTTTTTCCTTTACCAGCCCGAAGGGTAATTCCATTTCCTTATCCCCTCAGTAGGCACCCACTCTAGTATATGTTTCTTCCAATCCACCTTCTATACCTGTTTTAACCTTAGAAAAATGTAAGGTGTGATTTTGTCAGTTTAATATACATATTAATGTAATGCTGTAAAATAAAAGTTACAATTATATTCTTTTTCCTTTATTTTTCATACAGCACTGTGTTCTTGATGACCAAAAAAGTTAGGAAGTCCAGTTATGGCTTGTGATTGCTATAATAATCCATTCTATGTATATATCAGATGTTATTTGGCCATTCCAGTAGCAATGATCGTGTTAGTTATTTCCAATTCTGCTACCACAAGCAGTACTATGTGAACATTCTGGTGCACTCAATATTTTGATTGATGGGATCCCTGGGTGGCGCAGCGGTTTGGCGCCTGCCTTTGGCCCAGGGCGCGATCCTGGAGACCCGGGATCGAATCCCATATCAGGCTCCCGATGCATGGAGCCTGCTTCTCCCTCTGCCTGTGTCTCTGCCTCTCTCTCTCTCTGTGACTATCATAAGTAAATAAATAAAAATTAAAAAAAAAAATTTTGATTGAGCTTTTTAGCTCATTAAAATACATATACTTAAGTTTTCTTTTGGGTTTTCAGTATTTTTTCTTGCTCAGTTTAGGAGTTTCTTGTATATTCTCAATACTAACCCTTGTTAGTTTTAAAAATTACAAATACTTTTCCCCAACCTGTCTTCTTTGCTTTGTCTAAGGTCTCTTTAATTGAAGAGAAATTTTGGTTTTGATGAAGTCAAATGTATATATTTATTTCTTAACACCCTAAAAGTTCAAACCATAGAGAAAAAAAATTATGCACATTTGACCACATCATTATCAGGCATCTCTCAGATAACTATCATAAGTTACATGTATACAAAAGTCCATTTATGAATTTTCCACTTGTTTTCCTGGTTGATTTATGTTCTTCTTCTAGCACCACACAATTTTAAATATTTGTCTTTGTAATGTTGTTTGAGCACAAGCACCTTTGCTCTTCTTTTTTTTTCAAAATGTATTAGCTATGCAGGGACTTTTATTTACTAATATTAATTTTTTAATTAATTTATTAAGGTTCCTGCTTTCTGAGATTTTGATTGAAATTTAACAGAGTGTATAATTTATAAATTATTTTAGAGATGAACTGCTGTTAACCAATACACACATACATATATATTCCTTTATATCTTCTAGAAGAATACTAAATTTTTCTCTACAAAAGTCTATGTTTTCTTTGTTAATTCCTAGGAATGTTGCAAATTTTGTGAAATGTTATTTTATATAGTTGGTTATTACTGGGAGAGAGGAATAGTATTAATTCTTGTATATGGCTCTTTGATTAAGTAATTTTTTTGAATTTCTTATAGTTCTTATAGTTTATATAGGAATTTTCTTAGGGTTTCAGTATAAATAAAATCATTACTAAATAGTATCTACTTGTTATTATACGTTTTCTTTTCGGTGTTTTTTTCACTAGGAAGACCTAGAAAATTTTGTTGAGGAATCACTTGTCACAGCAAAAACTCCTGTCAGGTTCCTAAACTTACATAAAGTTTCTCTAAAATTTGTATATTAAAAATGATTGGGAGAAAGTCATAAGATTAAGAAAGTTCTCTTCTAATCATAATTTTCTAATAATTTTTATTATTGATAGATCTTGAACACCACAGCAGGCTTTTAAGGAATCTTTTGATATTTTTCTATTTTAAGTCTATAATGTGGTGAATTACTTTGAGAGATTTTTTTGATGTTTAAGTTCCTCATATTCCTGAGTTAAAACCCTATGTTGCCATCATGCATTAAAAAGGAAAAGAATAATTGAAGTAGAAGGGGATTGATTACTTCTGTTTTTCTGGAAGTTTGAAAATGTTCACCATAAAATGTTAAAATTGAAATTTAAAATATTTCAATAATAACCTGTTCAATTATAGGTACTTAATTATTTTATTTAGGACTTTTACATCTATGTGATTTTTCTTAAATATGTTAATATCAGTAGTTCTTTCTTTTTCATGGCAGGGCCTTCTGTTCACTGAAAGGTTATATTATAGGTTTACTTATTTTTTTAAGGCTCAGGGGGCAATCTTATTTCCCTGAGTGCAAGCCATTATCATTTCACATGTGCTCTCAAAATCCTGTGAAAATCACACGACATAAAGAATGCCTCCCTCTTTTTGCTTCTGCCTAAGGCAGAGGCTGTGAAATTTAGGGAGATATGATAAAGAAAATAAGATAGTTTTGATTTGTTTTTTAGTCTTCCCAATCTCTTTTCCATAAGCCAGACAGACGTTCTAGCTTCTGGTATTGGCAAAATAGTTGGGTCAAATGAACTCTTCTAAGATGACAATTGTAAAATCTGGACACTACATAATACATAACCATTTGAAGGCACTGGAAAGTGATCAGATGCAGGCTGAAGGGAATCAACCCTTCAAAGATGGAAAATACAACATGAACGATTTGCATATTTTACAGCCATTTCCTAAGCATATTTCCTGCACAACTTGGGATAGCACATAGACATAGCTCATTAAAAATATGTGAACCAAACCTTCAATTCAAAAGCTTAGAAAAAGAACATCAACATTGACTTTGCAAAAGCAGAAGGGAGTAATTGAAAAAAGCAAAAAAAAATGAGTTAGAAAAGAAAAATTATAGAACAAAGAAAATATATTTGTGAAATTATCAACAAAATGAAAAGCATTTTTCTAGTCTGGTTAAAAAAGTAGGCACAGATACACAAATACAATTATAAGTTGGCAAAACAGAATAATTAGCAAAGCTAAATAATTTAAAATTATCATGTAACTACTCTATGTATCTTTTACAAATAAATGTATAAACCTAAATGAAATGAATAAGCTTCTAGGAAAATATGCTTTATTAGAAATGCAGTTGCTATAGCAGATCCAAGCAGACCAATTTCCATTGAAATAATGCAAAAAGTTGTGTAATAGCTTCCCTACACAAAATCATTGACCCAGATGATTTCATAGGGAAATTCTACTAAAACTTTGAAAATCTGGATAGTCCTAGCACTATTTACGCTATTACAGCACAGAGAAAAAAATTCTGAATTCTTTTATAATGTAAATATAACAACACTAAGGCCAATATCAGGTGAAAACTTCACAAAGGAATAACTAATTTTGCTTATGAATGCTGATGCAAAATAATCAATTATAAAATCACAAAGCATATAGAATTCAATATACATTACCTTTGGATTCAGTAAGACTTATTTCAGCAATGCAAGGATAGTTTAATATTATGGGTTCCACTAATCTAAACTGTACATTGATATTTCTAGGAGAATTATAGGATCATCTCCATAAATTCTGAAAATGCATTTCAGAATCAATTAAAAAATCAATGACTACTCTGGATTAAGATAAAATCAATGAAATAAAAATAAAACAATTTAGCAGGCACACTCTGATGCCAGGATTTTACTTAACAGAAGAACATTAAATACCTAACACATTCCTCCTAAAGTCAGAAATAAAATAGATTTTCCCAAATCATCTCTACTATTTAACATTGCATCAGAAGTATTACTAGCAAAATTAGACTGTTAAAAGTTACCGAAGACATAAGATTTGTAAAAGGAAAGGTAAAACTAACTGTATCTATAGATGATATAATTACATATTTAAAAATCTAGAAAAATTACTACAAAATAAGAGTCCCTAATAAAGTAGAAGAATATAAAAACAATACCTGTCTCTCTCTTCTTTGTATATACAAACAGTAACTAGTTAGATGATACAATCAAATTGAAGAATCCATTTATAATCACAATAAAGAGAAACAATCTCCTTATGAAGAAAGTTTTAAAACACTAGTGAAAAACATAAAAGATGACTTACACAAATAAACTATGTTCTTGTTTAAAATTTAATATCACTCAGTTGCCAGACCTTTCTAAATTTATATGTTTAATGTATTTCAAATAACCTTGCCAATAAGTTTTTATTTTCTCAAGCCATGCAAATTGACCAAAAAGTTCATATGGAAGAGTAAATAAACAAGAAGACCTAAAAAGTGCTTTGAGGAGACTAGTTAGTTCTGTTATATGTTAAAACATAACATAAAGCTTCTATAATTGAGGGAGTATGATATTATTGAATAAATAGGAAAGCTAATGGAATAGGATAAATAAATTTAAAAAAATAGACCCATGAATATAGTAATTCTGTATATGATAAATTAGGAAACTCAAATTTATGGATGGAAAGACAGATTTTTTTTTTCAAAAAAGATTTTATTTATTTATTTGAAAGCAAGTGAGAGACTGAGTATGAGCAGGGGGCAATGGCAAAGGGAGAGGGGAGGGAGAAGCAGAGTCCTTGCTGAGCATGGAGCTGGACTCTGGGCTCAATCCCAGGACCCTGAGATCATGACCTGAGTCAAAGGAGGACACTTAACTGACTGAGCTACTCAGGTGCCCTGGAAAGACAGACTTTTTAATAAAAGGTTTTGGAACAACTGATCAGCAGCCATTTGGAAAAAGGCAAAATTCTATCTAGATTATACACTACAACTAAGAAAAATTCTAAAAAGATTAGCACCATACAAATGGAATTGTATGATGTCTAGAAGAAATCATGTGTGAATTCCCCTTTGCACCAAGGTACAGGGGAAAACTTCCTAATTATACCTAAAATTCAGGAGCAACAAATGTCAATACATTTGGTCATATTAAAACAAAAACAAACCTCTGCATGGCAAAAACCAAAGAGACAAATGACACACTGGGAAAAAACTGTTACAACTTTTATCTTAGAAAAAGCACCAATAACCCTAATATGTAACAATCTTCTGAACATCAATAGGAAAAAAACCCAACAATTTGATTTTCTTTTCTGTTCTTTTTTTTTTTTTAAGTCGGCTCCATACCCAGTGTGGAGCCTGATGTGGGGCTTGAACTCACAACCCTGAGATCAAGACCTGAGCTGAGATCAAGAGTTGGATGCCTAACCAACTAAGCCACCCATAATAACTTGATTTTGAAAATGGACAAAAATATAGACAGTTCTCAAAAAAGAATGACAATGACCCTGATGAATAATGAATATGAAAAAATGTTGCTCAATCTTTCCCATAATAAGAGAAATGCAAATTAAATCCACACTGACATACTGTTTCTTACCATCAGTTTCACAGCATGTTCTGTTGGTGTGGCTCTAGAAAGGCAGTCACTCTCACACTTTGTTAGTGAAAATGCAAAATGGGGTAGCTTTCATAGAGGAGAATTTGACTGCAGTTAGTAAAATCCCCTCTAAAATTTCTCCTTTGACTTAGTAATCTCACTTTTGGAAATATATCACAAATATAAATTTAAAAAAGAAAAAGTGACATATATACAAGATTATTCATTGTGGCATTATTTGTAATAGCAAAAGACTCAAAAGAACTTGCATGGTTATCAATAGGCAACTGGTTGAATAACTATAGCATGATCACACCATTGAATCCTATGCAGTGGTAAAAAGGAATTAAGATATTAGAGGGATCTCTATACATTAAAATGTAGTCATCTCCAATATATATTGCTAAGTGAAAAAAATAACAAAGTATGAAGAATATTATAGAATGTTGGCTTTTTTGTATATGAGAGATGGGGGAAATACATATAATTTGTAAAATATATATGTTTGCAAAATGAAACAATGAAGGGAAATGTAGGGTTAACACAAGAATTCTTTGAGATCCCTCACTGAGTTTTGAATCTCGAACTATGTAAATATTTTACATAATAAAATAATTAAATAATGAAGAAAATAATCCTTTGGCATCATTGAAAATTGAAAACAACAAATAAATTAATATAACCATATATTAACTTGGTGGGGGAAAAAAACCTTACAAAGCTAAAATTCATTCTGCTTGACCATAAATAAATAAATAAATAAATAAATAAAATTTATTCTGCTTGACCTACTGTGACTTTAAATCCTTAGCTATGTTTAACTTAAAGACTAAAAACTGAAAGAAATCTTAAACTTTATTGAATACTTTTATTGTTAATTTAAAAAACTACTGTATTCATTTGAAAGTATTACATGTTTATTGTAGAAGAAAGAACAGAATTGTATTAATATCCTTAGGAGAGACTCCGATAACTAGCATTTTTTATATACGCAGGGAGAGCAGTGAAGGGGATCAGCTGCCAAGAGGCAGCGCAATACAGAGAAATGCCAATGTTCCAGGCAGAAGTTATCACTGGAAACCAGGCCAAAGCTGGTCTCAACAGACCAGATAATTGGAGGCAGGAAGATAATGTTGGCAAGCTTAACATGAGGCTTGGTCCTTGTTTGATTGTTTCTGGATAAAATGAAATCAATAAACAGTTATGTATTCAATTTATAATTGGAGCAAGTTAACAATTGTTTCGGGTATTCATTCAATGAAACAAAAACATTTATGATTGTTCTCCTCTTATAATAATCTCTTATATATTGAAATACATGACAAATTTACTTCTCAACCCTCTACTTGGATTAAAACAAAAGAATTCTAGCCGTTTCTTCTGTTTTATTTTTCTGATCCTTTCATTTGTCTTCTTTTCAAGTGAAAAGAAGGATCTAAATTGCAATTACAAAGCGCAGCAAAATACCAGAAAAATATCAGTAAAGCTTCAAGGATAGATACAAGAATTTAGTAAAGGGCAAGAATTGTGCACAGTAGGTAGGAGTCAGAGGAGTCACATGACTGGTGAGGCACAGAATCTGCCTGCTGCTAAAGGCAGTGGCTCAGGATAACACTGACATTTTCAACAAAGCGAAGTTGTCTATGAAGGAGATGTAATGCTATGTCATGTATCCAGAGGTGAAAATGGTTTTCCCAACCCCTGCTTTGCATTGAAACACAGAAGTCTGAAGATGACATTTTTTTGCTTGTGAAAAGTCCTTGGGAGGCTCAGCAAGGTTTGTCAGTTGAATTGGCATATGGGAACTATTCCTTCCTAATGGGGAGCCTTTGCCTCCATCTCAAACATGACATGATATCTTTCCACTTTCTCAAATCCAAAACCAACTTCCTCCATGGAGTGTTCACCTACCCATCTTGATCTCTTTATCTCGCCACCCCCCCACCCCCAACCCTTTCTAACTTCAAGGCATATTGAAGCCCAAGCAGGTCAAGTTTCCTTGAAGCAGATAGGGTTTTCCAGGTGGCTTCCATTTCTTTGCTTCACAAAAATGGAAAAGCATATATAGCTTTCCTTTGCTTAAGAATTAGAAGAATTACACATAGAAGAGAGGGAAAAAATGGGGGAGAAGTGGAAGCCAAATAATCAGCCTATCCTTATTTTGTTTAGAATTGAGATATATGCTACCAGAAATGTTTTTGGGTGTGGTCTTAACCAAGAGACCCTCAGTGCTCCATTTCTAGTGTATTTAGGCGACCAGTGTGATGTAGTTTAATAAAAACAAAAATTAGGTGGCTCAGTTGGTTAAGCACCTGCCTTTGGCTCAGGTCATGATCTTGGTTCCACCCCTGGTGGGGCTTCCTGTTCAGTGAGGACTGTTTCTCCCCTGCCCTCCATCCCTCCCTGCCACTCACGCTCTCTCTCTCTCAAATAAATTTTTTTTCTCAAATAAATTTTTAAAAATCGTTAAAAAGATTAGAAAAATGGGTTTCCTCAGTTTTGAATGTGTACTATTGTATATTAACTTTCAATTTTTATTTTAGTTCCTGTACATGGCTTAGAAATTCAGATAGACCCAAAGGCTCATATTACACACATAACCACACCGAGCACATGACCCACCTTTTGTTCCTGAGTCCTACTCCCCAGGGAAAACTGTTTTTCAACATTTTTAGCTACTGCTCCTAGTATTTGCTTCCATATTTCTGAGTAGTATGCTTATTGGCTATTTCTTGATTTATTTCGTTAGGATATTGTGTGATGGCTTCCTACTTGGGAAGATGATTTAGTCCTTTAATATTATACCATGGTCTCAGGCACTTCCACTTCTCCTTCATTCCAACGTATTTATTGGACACATTTTTGTTAAATCAGTATTAGGCTTAGATTATTAGAATTATGCACATATTGTTTGCTGAGGCACATGGTGTATTATGATTACATTTTTCCTCATATAACTTTTAACTTCTCCTGGAGTTAACAACTGGCTCTTTTTTCCATTTGTTTGGTTTTTTAATGTATCTAGAAACTTCAGAAGGTGAGGGAAAGCATTGAACCTCACTGTGCCTCTGAGGGCATGGGCTTTGAAAGCATCACCAGCAACTTCATTTCAAAAGTTGGCTGAGAGTAGTTCTGCATCTGGCATGTATGTGGGGTCAATGGGGAAACTGCTCCTAGGAGACAAGATTCATAGGCAACATATGGCAGAGGACTGGAATGCTTTGGGATCTTACTGGAAGGCAGAAATAGATAAAAAGCCTGCAAAGAAAGAAGGGCAGTAAATGTTTCTTTAGGTTGCAGGTTAAAAATGAGAGGAGTTTACATATAAGAAGCACCAGTGGTTGCATGAAAAATAATTTACACAAATTCCTTGCCTAGAGTGCTGAGTACATAAAACTCAAAGGGAAAAAGGAAATTAAGACTTTTTAAATATATGGGATCAAGGGGCAAAAAGAAGGCTCATGGAGACTGGAATGTCTCAAATGCTCTGAGCGATAAAGCGGTGCATATGATAGATTCTTTTTCCCTAGGATAGGGGAAATATGAAAATTTACCTCTCAGTGGGACATTCTTGGAAATGAGTTTCATCCTACAGATTGCAAGCTTCAGACTACTGTTCAGAGAATGAATGGCATCCCAATCCATTGAAGGTAAGATATATTTTTCTCCTTTACCTTGTATATTTCCTGTCTACCCTTTCTAAGATAAGATCAAGCTTTTGCCTTGGTACACTTTGGTAGGTAGGCATGGAATAATCTTGTTCCTAGGAATTTAGCCATGGGGCCAAAAATTTGTTTTACAAGTTTAATGGAGATGAGGCCAGTGATATGATAGCGTATATCCTTTTCAGTAGGCCTGGACAAAGATGTACACACAAGCTCTAGAGTTGAAATAACAATTTGGGAGGCACCAGGGAGGGACACCATAGGACACAGCAGCTGGTGAAGAAACCCCAATTAAATGAGTGTCCTCTGAGCTGAGCAACAGAGAAAATGGCTTTTGAACTTTGATTTTTTAGTGCACAAGAAGAATATTCCATCTAAAAATGTAATTTTCTCTGGTAACGTCAGATTTAGAAAATGTACATATTAGTTTTCAGCACGTTGTATTATTTGGAGATAGTATTTATGCTGTCATTGGGGTATCACCTATAATCTTGGATGAGTTATAATGGATAAAATTACCGAGCGTAATCTGGAAATGAGAAATAGAATAAGGTTGACTTTTTGTATAGACCACATAACTTTGAATTAGTTAATGCTTTGTTCTGACCCATATGAAAGTATTTTGGGGGTGACCATTGAGTGGCAATTTCATGAACTTCAGAAGAATGTATCAGGGCATTGAACCTAGTCTGGCATGGCAATGTGAAAGACAGCCAAGAAGGCCATTCACACTCCTAATTGACCAGATGCATGGCTGTACAGTCTACTGACTATGATAGAAAAAAAAAATTGTGGAATCTTAGTAACATTGCATGAAACTACATTGCTGTTTTGGGCCAGAAAGCAGGATATTTCAATTTTCCATCCAACTTGGGAAATAGGAGCAAGTGTTAACCTGTACCTCACATCCTTATTTGCTCTCTTGTTCAGATAAAGGATGAATAATGAGTCTCTGCATTTATGGGCTCATGGCTTTTTACTAGTTTATAGAGTACTTTGCTTTAAAACTGGAAAAAATGGCACCACTCAGCCGAAAAGGCAGTTGATTTGTTTGGTTCTTCTAGTCCCCTGGAGAAAAAAGAAAGATAGGGACTTTACCTGGAAGGGCCAGCTAAGTCTCTGCTTCCTCTGTTCTAATGTCTTAGCCAGGAACTGTAAATCAACCCAGGCCTGAATATTTTTGATGTAATCAGCTTGGGGTTAGGGAAAAAATGGTCTTTCATGTTGTTAAAGTCCATCTTGTCGAAGGATTACTCTGCACCTTAGTAGAAAAATGAGCACCTAACTGGCCATAAATAAAGCTGATCTTTTGAGTCCAATTAGCTATATTATCATTGTACCTATTCTTTCTTATGGGGAAGGTCAGTCTTACCATCCCTATATTTGCAAAGCTAGAAAGTAACTTGAGCCTTTGCACCTGTGGCTGCCATCCACATGACCACATCTGTAGGCACTTCACTGGGCACAGCTGAAGAGCCTATGGTAGAATGCGACTTGATTCTCAATTATAATCACCTGGGGCATTTAAAAACATAATGCTCAGTTCTGCTCTCCAGAGATTTGATTTAATTGGGCTGACTTGGCCCTAGCATCAATGTTTCTATAAAGTTCATGGAGTTTCTAACATGCAGCCAGAGTGGGACCTAAATAAAATTAGAAGTTGAACAACAAGGGCTCTTACTTCACCTGAAATAGTCAAGGAACATGGCTTCTTAATAATAAGAATGCTATTTTAATTAAATAGCTTCTTTTTTCTTCTCCCATTCCGTCACCCTAGTGTCCTTACAGAAGAACTGGCATTACTAATTTATAGACTCTGCAGTTCCTGTTGGCCAGGAGCTGTAAAGGGTATATAGACTCGGGTGTTTAATCCTTACCATAATAGCTGTATTTTCATCTTATTGAAGAATCAAAAGCTAAAAGTAAAATCATTTTCCCAAGCCCACACTGTTAAGTTTGACAAGAAAAATAGGATTGGAACACTGGTAAGTTTGAATTACTCCATTATTTTATTCTCAGACTTATTCAGTACCTAGTTTTTAAAGTTTATATTTTAGTATTGTCATATATTTATTGAAATTCTTTTTTTAAAAAAAGGTTTTATTTATTTATTTGACAGAGAGTGAAGGAGAGAACACAAGCAGAGGGTAGAGGGAGAAGCAGACTCCCTGCTGAGCAGAGATCTTGATGTGGGGCTCTATTCCAGCACCCTGGGATCATGACCTGAGCCAAAGGCAGAGTCTTAACTGACTAAGCCATCCAGACTCCCCTGAAAGTCTTGTTATTTGCAGCTGTTTTAAGAAAGGGGCATGTGTAAAAATACCTTTACTTCATTATCATTAGTTATAAGTCAAGGGTGAAATTTCACCATGATCATTACCTATAGCTCTCCAAGTGCTAGAGGTGGGTTAGGTTGGCAATTTAAAGGGCAAAGGTTGGGGATCCCTGGATGGCGCAGCGGTTTGGCGCCTGCCTTTGGCCCAGGGCGCAATCCTGGAGACCCGGGATCGAATCCCACGTCGGGCTCCCGGTGCATGGAGCCTGCTTCTCCCTCTGCCTATGTCTCTGCGCCTCTCTCTCTCTGTGTGACTATCATAAATAAATTAAAAAAAATAAAGGGCAAAGGTTTTGAAACCAGGCCACACCACTTCAAGTCTTAGCCCTGTTATCTGTGTAACTTTGAGAAGTTTACTTAATGCATCTGTGCCTCAATTTCCCCATCTTAAAAGTGGGGATGTTTTCTGTTTTGTTCTGAGAATTTATATTAATATAAATTAAATATTGAGAACATAATCATAATTAACCAAATGTCAGCTATTACCTTGGCGTTGGTGAGTATTTGATGAGTAATATCTGAAAGTGCTCTGTTGCTTCATTGACACCCTTCATCAGAGTGGAAGGCCCAATAAGGTCAATTCTAGACCCCTTTAAAAGGATTTTTTCATTGAAAGATTTATAAGGAATTTGAATTTTTTGAGTATTTGCTCCAATTCTGGCACTAATAGCATTTTGTTTATCCCCTTAACTCTAAAATATATTATTTCCTGGTTGTATAGTGGAGCAAATGTTCTTGCATAATGTTTAAAATATTTAGGGAAAGTGACTTACATAGTTTCTTTTTTACATGATGTTTAAGTGTTAATGGTACTAAGTGGCACTGGGTTATTGGTTTTAGGTGTTGCATACTGTTTTCCACTAATGTACCTATGCTCCTGTCTTTTGCCTTATCCTCATTTCTCAATTTTATCCCTTAGGCAATACTGTTAGAGCCTAATAGTCTAAATAACATTTCCTCGGCTTAATGTATTGCAAGCTACCCAAATATTTTTACTTTATGGTAGAACACAAACCAAACCTAATTTGACTGCAGGTGTGAAAACTCATGGACTTTGGCAGAATTAACAAATTCTTGCTGCTTGTGGAATTAGCTGAATAGTTGTGATTCTGCCCCTTGGGGATGACTGGCTTAGGAAACTCTAAGCCTATAAAGATGGCCACATGCCAGTGCTTTGAGGTGGAGTCTTTGAAAGTCTCCACAGAACCTCTGTTGGCCAGGTTCATGATTCCAATGACTAAGCCTGCAAAATCAGTAAAGAAGTGGCTAATAGAATGTGTTAGTTACAAGTACTATAGCTTCTTTGTTGTGCTAGTTTGAAAAGTAAATAGGTGAGTTCAAGAACTGTAACATAGAATGATGTGAATTCCCTTTGAGTCTGGACTATTGTGAGAGAGTATATTTTAAATGTATCTTGGCAAGAGTACCAATGAGTCCCTGTGATTTGTAAAATTATTCTTCTAATCTACTTTGTTGCAACAAAGGCCACTACTTGGGATCTAGCTACTGATTTACAATCAATCTTTAAATCTTCTGTCACCTTTCTAAGTATTTCATTGTAACTATAAAAATAGAAAATCATGCATGCTGAGTATCTCTTATTTATAAACTTATAATATCAGTGTTTGAGTCAGTAAGAATATTGAGCCATTACAAATTTACTCTTTCAATAACAAGGTAATGTATAGAATACAGACAATATACACTGCAGAACAAGTATTCGATGTCACAATTTTCAAAGATGAGACATACAGTCAGTTAAGTCTTCAAGAGAAAGGAATGGTTTGAAGGAAAAGCCTTGAAGAAGACATTACAGGTTTGACAATATTATTGTCATATGGGAGTGACAGGAACAAAGGTATTGCCACAGAAATGTTAGGTATGATCACAAACAATAAGTAGATATGTCAGCTGGAGGAAAGATTTGTGTTCAATTTCAGACCCCTTTTAAGAAAAGCACATTGATAAATGTACTTGCCCTTTTGATGTAACTTTATTCACTGATACAAAAGCATTTTGAAGATGCTACTTTTGTGACTTTAAGAGCATATCTCTTCTAATTTGTGTTGTCAAATGTTTATAGTACTAGTTAATACCAATTTCTGGAATCGTCCTTTTCTGGTTGTTAATGGTAGAAGGCTGAAGACCACATTTTTACTTGTCACTGTTTGCTTACATCAACCTACTTTTGTGTGTTTTTCTAATGATGCTGGAGAGCTCATTCTGTATTTCACATGGGGCTGCCTACTTCCCTTTGCTGATAAACTCTTGTTCTTTTGGAATACATCATATGTGGCATCTTGTTTTTTAGATATTTTTACTCCTAATAACTGCATAGAAATAGATGGATATAAGAAGAATTTAAAATAATCCTTAGATTTCTAAGGATGAAACTTGCTTCCTGCCTTCTCAAAAAAATAGTAGCAGACTTGATCAGTTCAGCCCTCTTCAGCCCCAAGCATCAATATGCTATGGCTAAGGCTATGAATCCTTGAGCCAAGTTGCCTTGCCTAAGCCAAGGAGCCTTAGTTTGAATCCTGGCTCCACCATTTTTGCACTGCTGACTTGGCCAAAATATTTAGTTTCTCAGGGCATCTCTGTGAAATGGAAATGATAATAAATATCTACTTTCTTGGATTATTCTGAGAGATTTAAATAATTAATGCATGCCTTCTTAAAAAGTGCTAGGCACAGATAGGACCACAAACTATTATGTAACTATAGTTAAGGTTACATTTTTTTTGGTTTTCTAATATTTTTCTACTACTGAAAACTTGCTACTATGCAGGCTAAATATAGTTGTAAAGTTGTAAATGAGCCTTGACATGCTTTTACATATTTGCTTATTTGTTTATTTATTTTTAAATCCACCCTTTTCTATTCTCCCATTCATGGAACTGGGGTAGCTTTACATTCCTCTGAGTAAACTGTGCCCTTATCTTCAGCTATCATGTAGAACGTGTATTCTACTGGCCACTAAGACTTGCTTTGCTGCAGATTTTCAGTGTTCTGCCTTGCTTCCCCATTTGCTGAGGAAGGAGGAAAAACAAAGAAAGATTGTCTCCCCCTTCCTAAATTTCTTTCATTTCTCCCCACCTGACCCCCGCCCCACCACACACACAGACATGTTGGCACTGATTTATCTTCAGGAGAATATAATAAGAAAACATGAATAAGGACTTTTAGTCTTCCACATTTGAACTTTTGGACACAACTTTAAACAAATTTGGCATATGTTAGCCATATGTTTAAATGTCAGCCAAGTAGTTAGATGTCTAATATTCGAACATAAGCTGCAGCGTTTAGGATTGCAGTAGAGATTTTCCTTTTTGTTCAGAGCTGGGCTCAAACTGTTATGTTTCTATGTTGTATGATTTGAAGGGCACCAACAGCCTTTTCCGTTTGTCCGAAAAATCCCTCTTCACCCTCCTGTTCTAAATGGATCTTCCTTTACTAATTATTTTTTGGGAAAATGACAAAGACTTGCATGCAAAAGCAAGTTAGATTGCTTTCTGTGCAGGCAGGATTAGCAAGTATGTAAACAGCCAAGTATACTTGAACATTTCAGTTGAGTAAGAAGAAAGATGGGGAAGAAAGGGACAGAGCCTTGAATTAATTTTTGCCCATATGATTCTCTTGCTTAAAGGGTTTCTGTCTTCACTTATTTCTAAAATTCTTTGAAGGAGTATAGACCTCCCTATGTTATTGAGCAAGTAATAGATGGTTGCCTTTTAGAAAATGGAACCACAGATATTACCCAGGACCAACAAATATTAGCTAGAACCCAAAACTTTCCTAATATAAGCAAGGATGGGATATTTCCCTTTGAGAAATGACCTAACACTTAGTGTCCATGATGTTGAAATGAAAAAAAATATCCACTTAATGGAAACAAGGGTGGAGTAACTACCCACTGTTTAAGCTAAAATTATCTCTTTGTTTCTTTAAAAGTGATGTGTTTATTTCCATGTCTTCTTATTGCCAAATAAAAGCCATATAGGAGGAAATTCACAAAGTATCTGCAAACCCCTTGGGGCCCTATCTCCTATCCAGCTATGAGATACTGACCCAATTAAATACCATTATTCAAAACATTTACTTTCCATTTATTCCCACTTGTGCCAATCATTAAGAATGGCCACAGATTAATTTTTTTTTTGTTTCAACTTAGTATTTGGAACCATCTGTATTTTGGTATACCTGTTAGTCTATAGCATATTCACTAGACTTATTTCTATAGTAACCAGCTCTTTGGGGTTTTAGGACGAAATATAAGGCAATATAGTTTGAATCATTATGTTCAAATGCAGGTAGAAGAGCTTTTTAGTCATCTGGTTACATGTGATCCTTCAGTCACATGGAAAAATACATAGGTGACCAAATCCATTAGGGTTGGTTAAGCCAAGATGTCGTAAGTTACCTTTGCTTTGTGACAATGAATTGTTTATGATGTGGAAAGGGGTAGACTGTAAACACTATGGGTGAAAAAACTGAATTCAGTTGTGGTAAAAAACACAACAAACCATGAGCCTTGAAATTTGGCTGACTTAGGTTCAAATCTTGCCTCTGTCCTTAGTAGTTATATCATTCTAGGCAAGTTATTTAAAGTTTGAATGTCTATTTTTTTCTTTAAATAAAAAGATAAAAAATATTCCTTGAGGACTAGCATAAGGAGGGAAGAAAATAAAGCATGTGAAATATGAGTGGTAGACCATCAGGAAACAATAGATATTAATGTTAAGAATATAGAGTTCTAAATTTTCTCTACTTACTATCACCATCAAACTGATTCTATATACTCCCCACTTTTATCCATGCATCCAATTAACTTGATCTCAAAAATTTGTAACAAACATAATAATGGTTGATACCCTAAGTGAATGGATCTTAACTAGCCCATAAGGCAAGACAATATCTCTGAAGAGTTTCCATGGGTGTCATGAACCTCTTCAAGGCATTAGGATGTCTGCAGCTTTATTTTGTTTTGTCTTGGAGGAAGAGTCTATCTATACTTGCATTTCCTTATTGACTGGACACATAGCTATGCCTTAGCATTATTCTGAAATTGTGGAAAAGCAGACTCAAACTATTTTGTCAGACCTTTTTGTTTGTAAGCTGTACTACAAATATTATCAGTATATAAGGATATCTAATATTCAAATAAAATTCTCTAAAACCCGTTGCTCTGTAAGATATTCATTAGAGATATTGTCTCATTGACTTTGGGTACCTTTTAATAATTTATCTTATTTTAACTTAATAAGTTGGCTGACATGTCTGTTGGAACTTTATTCAATGATTATTGGTTTCCTAAATTCATAGGATATCTCATGACTGGCACTGGTACCCTTTTGGAAAATAAGATCTAAACAGAAGTTAAATGTATATGAATACAAATAATGTATCTTTTGTCACCTGCATTTACATCAGAAGTATTTATGAAGAAAACAAGCAAAGGCCAAAGACGGGAGCAGTACCTCCATAATTTCACTCTCTGCTTTGAAATAGATTCTGTCTCCACCACTGGCTTATGTCTTATCAAATTTATTTAATAAGTTGGTCAGAATTGGAATTAAAAAGGAAAGGTGTCGTCATTAAAGTAAAATTTACTCAATTAACTTGAGTGATAAAATTATTTTACAAACTTAATTTAGATCCCACAGAGCCAAATTTGGGAGAATTTGTTAAGATATCTTAGCATGGTGTGGGGCTTGTTTCTTGCATTTTAGATACTAAGTTGATACTCCTTTTATTTACTTATTTATTTTTAAGTTGATATTCCAATTAAGGTTGAGAGCTAAGTGGAAGTAGCTACTTCTACTTCAAAGTAATGGACTATTTATCTTCTATGAGTTATAGATTTAAACATTTTATTTTCTAACTTTAAACATTTTTTTTCTCATTAAGCTTTTGTTTTAATGGGTGTCAAAATTCTGTGACAGATTTTTGGTCAAGTTGTTTCCATTAAAAAGTACTGATTTTAAAAACTAATAATGTAAAACTGCCACACACACACACAAAAAAAACCCCAAATGGTCCACAAAACATTCTCCTTTCCTTCTGAGGGTTTTACGATGCATTGTTATCATTAACCAGTCTTTTACTATTAAACTTAAATGGCCAATTGACACAAACAGTTCTGAGACTGTTCTTCCACCACTGATTAAGACTGGGGTGGCAGGTATTGGGGATAATACTCATTTAGCCTTCTGAGCTTTCTGGGCAGACTTGGTGACTTTGCCAGCTCCAGCTGCCTTCTTGTCCACTGCTTTGATGACACCCATAGCAACTGTCTGTCTCATGTCGCGAACAGCAAAACGGCCCAGAGGAGGATAGTCAGAGAAGCTCTCAACACACATAGGTTTGCCAGGAACCATATCAACAAAGGCAGCATCCCCAGATTTCAAGAACTTGGGACCATCTTCCAGCTTTTTTCCAGAACGACGATCTATCTTCCTCAGCTCAGCAAACTTGCAAGCAATGTGAGCTATGTGACAATCAAGCACAGGTGCATATCCAGCACTGATTTGGCCCGGATGGTTCAGGATAATCACCTGAGCGGTGAAACCAGCTGCTTCCATTGGTGGGTCATTTTTGCTGTCACCAGCCACGTTACCATGATGAACATCTTTGACAGATACATTCTTGACATTGAAGCCCACATTATCCCCAGGAAGAGCCTCACTCAAAGCTTCGTGGTGCATTTCAACAGACTTTATTTCAGTTGTAACATTGGCTGGAGCAAAGGGGACCACCATGCCAGGCTTAAGAACACCAGTCTCCACTCGTCCACAGGGACAGTACCAATACCACCAATTTTGTAGACATCCTGGAGAGGCAGACGCAAGGGCTTATCAGCTGGACGAGTTGGTGGCCAAATGCAATCCAGACCTTCAAGCAGTGTGGTTCCACTGGCATTCCAATGTTTACGAGTGACTTTCCATCCCTTGAACCAAGGGATATTAGCACTTGGCTCCAGCATGTTGTCACCATTCCAACCAGAAATTGGCACAAATGCTACTGTGTCAGGGTTGTAGCCAATTTTCTTAATGTAGGTGCTGACTTCCTTAGTGATTTCCTCGTATCTCTTCTGGCTGTAGGGTGGTTCAGTGGAATCCATTTTGTTGACACCAACAAATAGTTGTTTTACACCCAGTGTGTAAGCCTGGGCATGCTCATGGGTCTGCCTATTATTGGAGATACCTGCTTCAAATTCACCAACACCAGCAGCCCCAATCAGGATAGAACAGTCAGCCTGAGATGTGCTTGTAGTCATGTTTTCAATAAAGTCTCTGTGTCCTGGGGCATCAATGATGGTCGCATAATACTTGCTGGGAGATATCAATGGTGATACTACAGGGAGATATCAATGGTGATCCCACGTTCACGTTCAGCTTTCAGTTTATCCAAGACCCAGGCACACTTGAAGGAGCCTTCTCCCATCTCAGCAGCCTCCTTCCCAAATTTTTCGATAGTTCTTTTGTCGATCCCACCACATTTGTAGATAAGATGGCCAGTAGTGGTAGACTTGCCCGAATCTACATGTCCAATGACGACAATGTTGATGTGAATCTTTTCCTTTCCCATTTTGGTTTAGGTTTAGCAGTGGTTTTCACGACACCTGTGTTCTGGCGGCAAACCCATTGCAAAAAAGTAACTTTAAACATTTAAAAAAAAACAGTGATTATTCCTGTCTAAAGAATTTCATATTTTAATTTAGTGTATATATAAAATAAAGTTAAAATGAGTGAGAATAGAACTGATATATTATAGTCCTAGTTTTACCTCCGTTTTTTTTGTTTAGAACGTTTCCTTTGGATTCATTCTGGGTCAACTGTTCTACTTCAGGCAGGGATTTAAATACTTGATCTTTAAGCTTTTGGTTTTAGGTTTGCTATTTCCCTTGGGAACCAGCTTTAATTGCACAAATGAGTCTTTTCTGGGATCATAAACCAAAGGGGCTGTGTGTAGTTTGCTTTTTAAAATATTCCCTCTCATCTAAGATCACTCATGTTCTTTCATATTAAAAAGGCAGAAATTAGTCTCTGCTATATACAGGATGTGTCTCCAATTTGAAGCCTTACATACATCTCTTTTTTTTTTTTCCTGTGAGGTGGTTTCTGTTACTTAACCCAGTAACAAATCATAACATTTTTATGCTGTCTTATCATTTGTAAATTACTTTCATATTCTCATTTGAACTTTATCATAAACCTATGAAAGAGTAGTATCCCTTATTAAGCCCCTGGCATGTAGTAGGTTCTTAAGGATTGACTGAGTGAAGTGTAGATATTGATGTCTTATTTTTTAAAAAATAGGTACTTGAAGCACTGAAAAGTTAAAATGATATTCTAAGGCAGTAGGTAGAGTTTGGACTCATTTTCAGGTTTTCTAGATCACGGGTCAAGGTTCTTTCACCATATGCTACCACACTGATTATACCTGTGGCTTTAGTTGCCTTTAAGGTGAATTTTACATTGAGTGAAATGTCAGATATTAAGTGTACAAATCGAGTTTTGAAAAATGCATTCACCTATAAAACCAACAAACCAGTGAAGATATTGAGTTTTTTCACTTCCCCCACATTCCTTGAGGACTTTCTCATATATCCACTACCTCAGGCAATTAATGTTCCTATCTTTTTTCCCACTATAGGTGAGTTTTGCCTAGTCTAACTTTCTTTTTTTTTTTTTAATTTTTTTAAATTTATTTATGATAGTCACAGAGAGAGAGAGAGAGGCAGAGACATAGGCAGAGGGAGAAGCAGGCTCCATGCACCGGGAGCCCGACGTGGGATTCGATCCCGGGTCTCCAGGATAGCGCCCTGGGCCAAAGGCAGGCGCTAAACCGCGGCGCCACCCAGGGATCCCTAGTCTAACTTTCTTACAAATAAAATCACATAGTTGATACTTTCTTGCGTCCCAATTCTAACACCCAACCCAGTCTGAGATTTACTCACCTTGTTGCATACCTAAATATTTGATTCCTTTTAATTGCTGAGTACTAGTCCATTGTATGAATACACCACAATTTGTTCATCTGTTCTCTTATTGGCGATCATTTGGATTATTTCTAATATTTAGCTATTATAAGTCAAGTTGATATAAGCATTTGTGTATAAGTCAAATTGATATAAGCATTTGTATATAAGTTTGTGGATATCCATTTTCCCTTTCTTTCTTTTCTTTCTTTCTTTCTTTCTTTCTTTCTTTCTTTCTTTCTTTCTTTCTTTCTTTTCTTCTTTCTCTTTTTCTTTTTTGTGAGAACTGGTAGGTTATAAGACAGATAATGGGACATGAAAAAAACTGCCGAGGCTTTCCTCAAAGTGTATCACTTTGTACTATTTTATATTCCCATCAATACTTATGATTATTCCATCTGTTTCATATCTTTACTGATTTTTAATGTTGTCAGTCTTTTAAATTTTGGCCACTGTAGTAATATGTAGTGAATCTCACTGAGGTTTATTTTGTATTCCCTTGGTTAATTAATGTGTGGAGCTTTTTTTCTTGTGCTTACATGCTATTCCCCGTATCTTTCTTAGTGAAGCGTCCCAATTCTCTCCCCTGCCACCTTAAAGTAGCATTGTCTTTTCATTGAGTTGTAGGCACTCTTTATATATTCTGGATATACACCTTGGTCAGATATATGTCTTGGGAATATGCTCTCTGAGTTGGCAGTTTGCCAATTTATTTTCTAAGGCTGTCTGGATGAACAGAAATCTAACACTTTTTCTTTTGTGGTTATTGCTTTCTGCATTCTAAGAAGTATTTGCCTTATCCTGGATTGCAAAGATATGTTTTCTCCTATATTTTTTATACATTTAGATATTATATTGTAGTTTGTAAGTTTAGCAGTACATATGTCCATTTCATATTAGTTTTTCAAATAAATGTTGAGATGAATTATTTTCCATGGATAGCCTGTTGTTTCAGCATCTTTCTTTGAAAAACGTTTACCTGCTTAATGAGTAGTTTTATCATCTTTCAAGTCAATTGACTGTGTAAGTATGTTTATTTCTGGGCTCTCTCCTATTTGACCAATCTACTAGCCAATCCTTATGCCAGCACTACACATTTTAATTACTGTAGGTTAATAGGAAATTTTGAAATATGGTAGTGACTTCTAATGATTTTACAAAAATCATTTTGACTAATGTGAGTTCTTTGCATTTTCATTTAAATTTTAGAAATACCTTATTAATTTTAGTGAAATCCTGCTGAAGTTATAATTAGGCTGTTTTCATATATATATATATATATATATATATATATATATATCAATTTGGGGAGCATTAATAGTTTAACAATATTGAATGTTTCAACCCATGAATTTAATATATCCTTCATTCACCTATACTTTCTGTGTGCAATTCTTTGTGTTTTCAGTATATAGGTCTTTAGATATTTTGCTAAATTTATATCTAAGGATATAAATTTATATCAAAGAATATCTTAGGATATATAAGAATTTTCTGTTCGTGTTATTGTGAATAGAATTTTAAATTTTGTTTTTTAATTGTGTGGTGCAAGTGTATAGAAATAAATCAATTTTGCATATTGACTTTGTATGGAGAACTTACTAAATTCTCTTAATAGTTGTTTCATGAATGACCTCAAATATTCTTACACAAACAATCATGTTATCTCCAAATAAAGACTTTACTTTTCTAATTTTTATGTAGTTTGTATTTTTCTTGCTTTGTGGCACTGTAAGGCCTTCTTTTTTTTTTTTTTTTTTAAGGTTTTATTTATTTATTCATGAGAAACACAGAAAGAGAGGCAGAGATATAGGCAGAGGGAGAAGCAGGCTCCTGTGAGGAGCCTGATGTGGGACTCAATCCTAGTACTCCAGGATCATGACCTGAGCCAAACGCAGATGTTCAACAATTGAGTCACCCAGGTGCCCCAGTAAGACCTTCTTTATACTATTAAATAGATATGTTGAAAACTGATATCCTTGCTTTGTTCCTGATGTTAAGTAAAAAGTGTTCAGTGTTGCACCATTAAGTAAACTAAGTTTTGTTTTGTTTTTTAAATAAATACTCTTATCAGAGTAAGGAAATTCCATTCTATTCCTATTTGTTTTGAACTTTTATCATGACTAGCACATAATTTTGTCAAATACTTTCTTATCAGATAAGATAATCATATGGCTTTTTCTTTAACTTGTCATTGTGCAGACTTACAGTGATTTTCAAATGTTAAGCTGACTTGCATTCCTAGGATAAACACCATTTGGCCATTAATGTTTTATCCTTTCTATATATTGCCAAATTCAATATGCTAAATCTCTTAAGGGTTTCTGCATGTATGTTTATAATGCACATTGGTCTGCAGTTTACTCTTTGTTATACCTTTGTCTGGCTTTTGGTATCAGAATTATGCTGGACCCAACAATCTGGGCAGTATTCCATCCTCTTTTTCTCTGCTGAAGGGCATTATGTAAAATTGGCATTATTTCTTTCTTAAATATTTAGTATAATTTACTAGGGAAATCATCTAGGTGTGATGTTTTCTTCATGGAGTTTTTTCATTTGTTATTAGTTACCTTCATAGGAATAAGTCTATTCAGATTTTCTATTTCATATCTTCTCAATTTTTATTAAGTTTTGTGTTTTAAGAAACCTAACCATTTCATCTAAGTTGTTGAATTTATCAACATAAAGTTATCCACGAGGTGTCCTTATTCTCCTTTTAATATCTGTGGTATCTGCAGCTATTTTGTCTTTCATTTATAGTTTTGGTAAATTGTGGTCTCTCCATCAGTCCCTCTGTTCTGCTCCTGCTGTTGCTCCTCCTCCTCCTCTTTCCTTTTTCTCTCTGTTTCCCCCTCCCTTTCCCTCTGACTCTTCTCTTCAACCCCACCTCCCCCTCCTCTTCATCTTTCCTTTTGTACTGCTTTTCCTTTCCTTCTCCCTTTCCTCTTCCTTTTGTACTGCCTTTCCTTTCCTTCTCCCTTTCCTCTTCCTTCCTCTCCCCCTCCCCCATCTCCCCTCCCCTTACCTTGATATTCCCTTGGTAGAGGTGTTCCAATTTTATTGTTGTTGTTTTTTTTTTCAAAGAAACAATTTGGCTTTTATTTTTATACTGTATGTCTGGTTCTTATTGTATTGATTTCAGCTTTTTATTTCTTTTTTTTCTACCTCCTAGATGAGTACATTGATCCCGAAGGATATTGAGAGATCATATTTTTATTGAATTCTAATAATTTAATTTTGTTGTGCTTAAAGAATGTACTCCATGAGATCTCAGTCTTTAAATTTTATTGAAATTTATTCTGTGGTACAGCATATGGTTCATCTTGGTAAATATTTCATATGCCCTTAAGAGTATATACATATAGGGGTACCTTGATAGCTCAGTCAATTAAGCACTCAGTCCTTGGTTTCAGCTCAGGTTGTGATCTCAGGGTTGTAGGATGGAGCCCTGGGTTGGGCTCTGAGCTTGTCCTTTTCTCTCTGCTCCTCCTCTCATGCTCTCTCTCTAAAATAGATTAGTATATAAAATCTTTTAAAAAAAGAGCATATGCATTTATAAAATTTAGTTTTATGTAGTGATGAGTAGGAATTAGGTCAAACTGGTTAGTGTTTAAATCTTTTTTCTCTTTACTGCATGGTTTTATATAATTAATTGTTCTATCAATTGCTGAGATAGAGGTGTTGGTATCAAACTATTTTTGTAGATTTCTCTTCCTTTAATTTTGTCAATATATTGCTTCATTTCAAAGCTCTTATATTAGGCAGGCACACATACATTTATAATTTATGATTATAAATAATTTATGATTTATTATGATTTCTATTGAATTGTCTTTTTTGTCATTATTAAATAACTTTCTTTGTCTTGAAGTCATCCTACTTCATCTGCAATTAATATAGCTACTCCAGACTTCTTATGCTGACTGTTTTTAGTAAGCATTGTTTCCACTAATTTGTTTTCAATCTGTCAGTGTCTTTATATGTAAATTGTGTTTCTTAGTGACAGCATTTAGTTGAGTCTTGCTTTTTGATTGAGTCTGACGACCTCTTCTCTTTCAGTTGGAAAATTTAGACCATTACATACGACATGATTATTGATATGTTTGCATTTAATACTATTTTGCATTTTAAAAATTTTTGTCATTTGCGTATGTTTTTTTTTTTCATATGTTTTTTATCCTTAGTTCTTCGTTTCTTGTCTTGTTGTAAATCAATCATTTTTATCCCATCTTAACTCCTCCATTGGCTATTTAGCTATATCTCTTTGTTTATATATTTTTATATTTGTACCATTATAGTTTAGTGTTTGATTCAAGGTCTTCAGAATGCATTCCTTTGAAATGATGTTTAAACCCTTTACATAAAATGTAAGAACTTCTTAACAGTGAAATTCTATTTACCATCCCCACTTTACTATTTTATGTTTTATATTTATACATTATAAGCTCCACAATAGAAATTTATATTTGCTTTAAATAGTTGTTTGTCTTTATAAAAATATAAAGAGAAGAAAAATATAGTCTTTTATATTTACACTGATATTTACCACTTTTGGTACTTTTCATTTTTCCTCTAAATTCAAGTTTGCATTTAATGTTAATACCATTCATTGAATAGAATTTCCTTTAAAATTTATTCTGCTGCCAGAAAATTCTCTTATTATTTCTCTATTATTAATACTTTATTTAGAGATGAAATGTTTTCACTGGATTTACAGTATAGAGTTGCTTCCTCCTACCAGTTTTCTCTTAACACTTTAAAAAATTTCACTCCATTGTCTTTTGGTCTTCAATATTTTTGATAAGAAGTCTTTGATAATTCATATAATTTTTTTTCTGTGTGTATTTTTCCCTAGTTGTCTTCAATATCTTCTCTTTATTCTTTACTCTCAACAATTTGCCAGTGATGTACCTCTCTGGGGTTTTCTTTGTTTTCATTCTGTTCATAGTTTATTGAGATTTTGGATCTCTATGTTCCTGTTCATCATCAAACTTGGGAAACTTGCAGTGTGTAGTTGTATCTGGATTTATCATGCTTCATATTGTTTTGGCAGGCGATTAATTTACTGGTAGATAAGTTTGATCTTTTGAGTTTGTTTTTAAGCTCTTTAAGTGTGCTTCTAGAGCAGCCATTACTTTAGCTCTATATGTATTTGGTGAGGTTTCTCCATTCTGACTGGTCAGAATTTCTGTCTCCCCATTAGCTCTAGAATTTCCATTCATCTCATAAATTTATAGTATCTCTTTTCTGGAAGACCTCACTTATGACTTTATTTTTAAATTTTTATTTATTTATGATAGTCACAGAGAGAGAGAGAGAGGCAGAGACACAGGCAGAGGGAGAAGCAGGCTCCATGCACCGGGAGCCCAACGTGGGACTCGATCCCGGGTCTCCAGGTTCGCGCCCTGGGCCAAAGGCAGGCGCTAAACTGCTGCACCACCCAGGGATCCCCCTCACTTATGATTTTTGTATGCATGTTTATATTAGTATTCGGCTAAAATCTTAAGAGGCATCATATGAAGATTAATTTCTCCTTCTCCTTCTCCTCCTCCTCCTCCTCCTCTTTCTTCTTCTTCTTCTTCTTCTTTTTCTTCTTCTTCTTCTTCTTCTTCTTCTTCTTCTTCTTCTTCTTCTTCTTCTTCTTCTTCTTCTTCTTCTTCTTCTTCTTCTTCTTCTTCTTCTTCTTCTTCTTCTTCTTCTTCTTTATAGCCCTCATCTCTCTTGTAAATTTCAACCAATGTGGTAACATCAAAGTCTGATTTCTGCCTTATCAGTTTATTGAGACCTAATAGGGCTTTCTTGAAGTCTTTCTTCCATGTACCGCAGTCAAGAAACTACTCCCAGTTAAAAAGTCATGGTCATTGCTGGGCTCATCTCATCAATTTTCCTCTCTGAAGTATCACAGCCCTATGTTGCCTATTGTCCATCATCTGAAAACAGATTCCTCATATTTTTTCAATCCTATTTTACAATGGCTTACCTTGGAAACCTTAGTTGGGTACCAGTTACTTCGTCATGAGCAGAAGTGGAAATCTCTTATGGGCAAAACAGGAGTTTTATTTTTTTTTTTTTTTTAGAACAGAAGTTTTAATCATTGTTTTGGAGGAACTTTGTTCCTATGTTCCTTTGTTCCTTTGTTCATAACTTAAAATAGATGTTTAATTATACTTTCTACTTATCTTTCCCATATCACATAACTTAATAAACTTCTTGTCCTTTTCCTTTTCCTCCTCCTCCTCCTTCTTCTCCTTCTTTAATAAATAAGCTTAAACTTCTAGGAGAATTTTCTTGCTTCCCTAGAACAGTGGTGCTCAAAGTAAGTCTTAGGAAAGCAGCATCAACATCATTGGGGGAATTATTAGAAATAAAACTTATTGGCCCCATTCAAGACCCACTAAATAAGAAACTGTGGATTTGGAGATTATCAGTATTTTTCTTAACAAGCCCCCAATTATTCTGATGTGCCATGAAGTTTAGCTGCTACCCTGTCAGGTATCCTCCTATATGCCTCCATGTAGTATCCTTTGTTTTAGCTACTTGACAGATTGTTGGCTTTTCCCCTAAGTTCCATGAAAGCAGGAAATGTGCCTCATATTTACCTGATTCACAAATTGATGTTGATTTTAAAAAATTGAATATATGTGCTGTAGAGGAGTCACTTGCTTTGTTTCTAAATTTAATTAAAAAATCTGATAATTTCCTTAGGCAGTAAATCTGTTTAAATAAGCATTATCTCTGTAGTTTTAAATTTGATTAGGCCCATTAGGTTGAAGTAGGCAGGGAAAAGAGTTCCATTTCAATGGGACTCCGATTTTGGGAGTCTTATTAGTTGAGCTCTGTAATTAGATCAGGACCTGGTGTAGAAAAGAATGCTTCCAGATATAGTTGCCTTTCTGCTCCAGGAGTAGGGTCATAACTTCGTAATGTCACAGGGACTGAGAAGGTAAGAAACTTTTGCTCACTATTACTGAAAGCACATTCAAATAAGGGTAGTATGGTGAGAATTTCTGGAAGTAAGTTAAATTACATGAGGAACTTATGAAACCTTTTTAACCTCAGTTTCATTATCTGTAAAATAAGCATGATGTTTTGGGTCCTTCCTATATGAAAACTGTTTACTCTCAATTTTCTTCCATCTTCATTCCCACTTCTGCATTCTAAATTTCTTTTTCTTGCCTGGAACATTCCTGTCACCTTGAAGATTTTTCAATAGCTCAGTGTTTTATCTTTTTTTAATTTCATATTTCCCCACTACTGTAAGAAGTATATTAGATCGCTTTTCAGTAAAATAATCTTTATTCTACCAAGTATTACATTAAAACTAACTTAAAAGAGGAAAGGATGCAAGCCTTTGAATCCATAGCATGACCCTTGTCATGAATCCTCATCATGAATCCTAACTGATAATAAATGTGTTCTAAGTTACATATTTAGTGTCCTTCTACTAACCCTATAGCCTCAGAATTTCATGCTTTGCTATGTCATTTATCAGCCCCTGTCTTTATTAGTGGTAAAGATATATATGTATATATGTGTGTATAAAAATTTATTGATATAAATTTATTTTTATAATTTCATATATATAAATTTGTAATTAAATCATATTTATAAATAAATTATATAGTTATATAAGTTTTATTTATATTTTATATATTTAATTTATTATTTTTAACTATTATATATTTCAATATATAATAAAATGTTTTAAAATATATGTTAGGTGCCATTAGAATTTGAGAAGATTACTGTTTTTTCTATGTGGCCTGTCTGCCTATCCAAATCTCCCTTTCATCTTTTGTCTTTTCTAAATCCAGCAAGAAGGCTTTGTTTTATAGGTAGATGCATTGACATTACAAATTTGGTTATCATACCAGCAGATTCAGAAACATAGGTTGGGATCTTTGTTTAGAAAGATTATGCTTTGAAACTGAATATATACATATTTTCCACTTTGATAAAAACAACCAGAGTATATCATATTTAACCAAGTGTTTACCATTGCTAAACATCCTAGTATCATTTTCTTAACAGCAAATATTGAAAATGTTAGCAGCAAAACTTGTTTATGCCTGTTTTTTCTTGTATGAGATCCAGGCTATATAAATAAAATGAGAGCTTTTCCTTTCTCAGATGAATCTCTTTTCAGTACAGTTACAGAAAAATCAGTTACCATGACTGCAAGATTAGTGCCCATTCATTCATTTATTAAATTACTGTCTAACAATAGTCATTCCTACTTGCTGGCCCAGGGACACGATTTGACCTTTCATTTTGAATTGCTAAGTAAAATTATAAATACATGTATTCATTTTCCTATTTGAAAAGGCTGTTTTTTATGTTTCCTTGGTTATAGAAGTTAATTTTTTTTTTGAATTGATTAAACTCAGTCTTGTTACATGAACTCTCAGGAGTGGAGTCATAGGTTTTATTGGTATCACAAGAGCTCATAAAAGATAATTGACTGCCTACAATGGAAAATGAAGTTTCTTTTCTATGAAAATTATAACATGCCGATAAGTGTCTGATGCTGACATTACTACCACTCACATATAGGATTTTGCATATTTCTTAAAATTAATTCGATCAAATCAGCTAGCAATAACCAGATATATTGTACTTATTGCTAAAAGAACTCCCCTCCCAAATTAGGTTTGAGATAAGATTGTATTAGCTATTCATTTTTGGTCTGATGGTAAAATATATTTATATTAAAAACAATGCTTTTTTAAAAAAGAGATATATTAAATATTTTTCACATTATTTTTATTACTTAATACTTTTACTCTCCTGTATGGAGTTCTGTGAAATACTTAAAGGTATTAGAATCTTTTCAGCTTCTGGGAGAAGATGTAAAATAAATTCACTAAAAAGAAGTATACTACAATGCAATATAGCTCTTGCAAACACTGAAAGAATGACTGGAATAGAATTGATTTAGGTGATATTGGTTACAAAGGAAGTAAGGAACATTTGGTATGACTGCCTCTATATAATTTAAGACTATTTTTTTGTGTCTGTTAATCTCCTCCTTTGTAAAATCCCTGTGTATGTCATTGGACCCTTCAGAAGAATTGGAAAGGAAATGATGAATGAGTAAATTTGGTGCTAATTATTACTTCTAACCACCACTACTAGTAAACTGGTGCTAGTCTAACTAGCTCAAGGATTAGGTTAGGGGATCATCCAACATTCTGACATCTTTAGGAATGTCACATATCGTTTTGGGTCTTGGTTTCCTTGCCTATAAATGAAGGATGTTGATTAAATACTTTCTGATATTTAATCTTATATTTTGAGTTTCACTGATTAGCTATAGCCCTTCTGGTACAGCTGTGATCATTTGAATATGGCATTTGATTACATATATCTTCATGATAACTAACTTCAGAAATTTCAAGAACATTTGAATAAAAATCTAAATATGTTAGATTTCAAATGTATCCTGTTCCTTTTCTAATTTTGTTTAAAACAACAACAAACTTCAAGGCAGAAGGAAGACATAAACCAAGTTCTGCAAGTGTAACTGTCATTTTTCTGTTAGATGCAGTTAATTATAGATATAAAACTTAACTAAGAACTAATTCCACTTGGAGCTCATGATTATGGCAGAGGAACTTACAGACAGGGGAAATAAACTATTTTTAATTACACTAGCCAGCAGTGATGACTAATATTAAATAGTAGTGCTTGATCATCTTTTTAAAAACAATTATTTATCTATTTGAGAGAGAGAGAGAGTAGGAGGAGGGATAGAGGGAGAAGGAGAGAGAGAAACCTCAAGCAGATTTCCTACTGAGTGCAGAGGCTGATGCGGGGCTCAACCCCAGGACCCTGAGATCATGATCTGAGCTGAAATAAAGAATTGGACTCTTAAACAAACAAACAAACAAAAAGATTTTATTTATTTATTTGAGATATATAGAGAGATCAAGAGAGAGAGAGAGAACATGAGTGGGGGGCAGTAGGGACAGAGGGAGAGGTAGAAGCAGACCCCCACTGAACAGGGAGCCAGAAGCAGGGCTTAGTCCTGGGACCCTGGGATCATGATCTGAATTGAAGGCAGATGCTTAATTGATTGAGCCACCCAGAAGCCCCACTGATCATTTTAAAGTATAAAATATCTCTTACTTACTCCTGCCCTAATCCAATGCTCTTCTGTTACTTATTTGTTCTGGCATTTTTTGTTTTTGTTGTTTTACCTGACTAATGAATAAATTAAGATTGCAATAGGAATGGAAGGGACATTATGAGTAAAAATGGCTGACAGTTGGGAGGCCTAGGTGGCTCACTCAGTTAAGTATCTGACTCTTGACTTTAGCTCAGATTTTGGTCTCAGGGTTGTGAATTCAAGTCACACAGTAGGCTATATGCTGGGTCTGAAGCCTACTAAAAAAATTTTTTTAGGGCAGCCTGTTCAGTGCTCAGCAGTTCAGTGCTGCATTCAGCCCAGGGCCTGATCCTGGAGACCTGGGATCGAGTTCCGCGTTAGGCTCCCTGCATGGAGCCTGCTTCTCCCTCTGCCTGTGTCTCTGCCTCTCTCTCTCTCTCTTTCTCTTTCTCTGTGTGTCTCTCATGAGTAAATAAATAAAATCTTTAGGGCAGCCCAGGTGGCTCAGGGGTTTAGTGCCACCTTTGGCCCAGGGCATGATCCTGGAGACCTGGGAGGTAGTACCACGTCAGGCGCCCTGCATGGAGACTGATTCTCCCCCTGCCTGTGCCCCTCTCTCCTCTCTGTGTTTCTAATGAATAAATAAATAAAAAAAATTAATGGCTGATAAGTTGCATTGTTTCTTACTATTTTAAGAAAGCAATGTTTATCTTCTCCACACTGTTTAGTAATAAAATAGCTTTCTGTCAAGTTCAAACATGCATATATGACCCTAAAATAAAGTGGTTTAAGACATGGGGAGAGTCTGTGGGAGTTGTGTAGTTTTCTGTTGTTAGCCAGACCCAAATGGAGCTATATCTTGATTACTCAGGAGAATGACAGAGGAAATTGATATCTCCTTGGCTCTCAAGAGACACAATCCTAGTGACTGTAGAGAAATAATAATGCCAAATACTTCCTTCTAAACACTTATGATCATCAATATCTGTATCTCAGTTTACTGTAGTGGATAGGATACCTGCAATCCTCTTCCTTTGGGAAGGAGTGTAGTTACAAGTTATTAGTAGACAAAAGGGATATTTATCATGATTTGAGGCAAAATCTCTATCACAGGTTTCTTAAAGAAGATAGATTGGAAAAAATTTCCAAGGCATCTGAAATTTTTATTAATCAAAAGATATTGTGCTATAATCATATTATACTAACAGTTTTGTTGGTTGACAAGTCTGTATCATTTTAGGAATAACTATTTGTACCTAACAATGATAAAATTATTTTTTTTAAAGATTTTATTTATTCATGAGAGACACAGAGAGAAAGGCAGAGACACAGGCAGAGGGAGAAGCAGGCCCCATGCAGGGAGCCTGATGTGGGACTCGATCCTGGGTCTCCAGGATCACGCCCTGGGCTGAAGGTGGCGCTAAATCGCTGAGCCACGCAGGCTGCCCACAATGATAAAATTCTATGCCAAACCAGCTTTGTTTATATGTCCCATAATTTGTTCCCAACCCATACAATGTTATGGGTGCCCTGCCATTCTGATTCTGCACATTTTTTTGCATGATCCTCTTGAACCATTTACCCTCTTTTCATCCTCCAAACACCCATATTAAGCTGACTTTTGCTTGGCCTTCAAGATGAATTCCCAGTGTTCATTCTCTGCCATGAAACTCATACCCATCCCACCACGTGGATCAGGTCTTTTATTTATAAATTACTTCTATCAGAGCCTGACATTACATCAATACTAAGAAAATATTATAATTTATCTTTCTCTTTAAGTAGACTCTGAACTCTAAGGGCAGAAATTTGTCTCATTTATCTTTTACCCTGTAGGGCATTGTGGTCAACATAACACATGGTAAGAGATTTATAAACAAAATTTTAAAAAATACCAGAAATAACACTTTTGTGCAGGGGGAATATCAAAATGGTGAAATTGTTAGAAAGTCAAACTTTCAGGATGCCTGGGTGGCTTAGTGGTTGAGCATCTGCCTTTGGCTCAGGTCATGATCCGGGGATCCTAGGATCAAATCTTGCATCAGGCTTCCCATGGGGAACCTACTTCTCTCTCTGCGTGTCTCTGACTCTCTTTATATGTCTCTCATGAATAAATAAAATATTTAAAAACTATATTTAAAAAGAAAGAAGGTCAAAAGGTCAAACTTCATACCACTCATTTTCTTTTTTTTTTTTTTTTTAACTTTTATTTATGATAGTCACACAGATTGAGAGAGAGAGGGGTAGAGACACAGGCACAGGGAGAAGCAGGCTCCATGCACCGGGAGCCCGACGTGGGATTCGATCCCGGGTCTCCAGGATCGCGCCCTGGGCCAAAGGCAGGCGCCAAACCGCTGCGCCACCCAGGGATCCCATACCGCTCATTTTTTTATGTATATAGCTGTGGTACTTAAAGTACATAGAAGTATATTAAGTATCTTTGAACAGAAATATCTGGTTTAAAATAAATTAAGATGATCAGAGAAGCAATATAATTAAAAGCTAACAGTGAGTTAGTGTAACATAAGTTTTCAACTTTAAAAAAAAACTGGCTATATAGTTTGTTGGGGGAGGAATGCCATCTTAGCTTTAAATAAAAGGGAATCCTGGGCTGATTCTAAGATTACATTTGGGGCATCTGGATGGCTCAGTAGGTTAAATGGTCAAATCTTGATTTTTGGCTCAGGTTATGGTCTCAGGGTCCTGGGATTGGGACACCAGGTGGGGCCCCATGTTCAGTGGGGAGTCTGCTTGAAGATGCTCTCTCCCTCTGCCCCTCTACATGCTTGCATGCCCCCCTACTCAAAATCAATCAATCAATCTTCTAATTAATTAATTAATTAATTAAAAGATGACACTATAGTTTCACCTTCCGAAATTTAAACCAATGTATTCTCTGTAGTAGTTCCAAATTTAGTGAATATGATAGGGATTACTCTAAGAGATACCCTCTGATTGCTAGTTATATTACTGCTACTAGATACTACTAGCATGAGATGGTGAAATATCTTTTTCTCTGATATTCATGCCATTTGTGTTTGACTCTATTTAAGATTAAGTGTCCAAATTATGTTTTCTAGTGATGTTTTCTTAACCCCTACTGTGTGAGGGCAAGATCAAAGAACATTACAATACCATGAGTAGAATTTCAATTTAAAATTATTCTGCTATTCCACATCCCCCCTCCTCATTTTATATTTTAACTTTATTTTTTAATTTTTAGAAAAGATTTTATTTATTTAATCATGAGAGACACACAGAGAGAGGCAGAGACATAGGCAGAGAGAGAAGCAGGCTCCATGCAGGGAGCCTGATGTGGGACTCGATCCTGGCACTCCAGAATCATGCACTGAGCTGAAGGCAGGCACTCAACCACTGAGCCACCCAGGTGTCCCTACATTTTAACTTTAAAGAATATGCCTTGCCAAGTGATTTGGCTTAAGATAAAAGAATATTATAAAGCAATTTCAAATGTATGGCAATATACCTAGAAAACAATCTTCCTTGCTTGAAATTTGATTGTCTAGAAGGATAAATTATAAAAACCTGATTTTTAGAAAACTGAATTTTATAATATTTGCGAGTACCTAAAATAAAGTAATAATTTCCATATCAGATGTAATCTTATCAGGAATCCCAATTTCTCTCTCAAATAAGGCTTTCTGAATGTTTTTATGATATTTATAAATATTGCTTGTGTTTTTATGTTTAAACAAAATGTTTATTTTTATTTGTTTATTTTTTTAAAGATTTCATGAGAGACACAGAGAGAGGCAGAGACATAGGCAGATAGAAGCACAATGCGGGACTCAATCCCAGGACCCTGAGATCACTCCCTGAGCCAAGGCAGATGCTCAAGCTCTGAGCCACCCAGGCATCCCTAAACAAGATGTATTTAATGTTAAATAATGTTTAATAATATATTCCTGATTTATAGTAAAATTTGCTTCCATTTTTTTGGTGTATAGTCTGTTAAATTTAGATTTCAATATTTTATCATTCATTCATAATTCAAAGTCTGAGTGAATCACTGCTATATAGCATACACTGTTCTAGGCACTAGGTAGATTGCCAGGGCAAAGTAGATAAGATGCTTGCTTTTGTGGAACCTGCTGTAATCGGACAGAAACTTTCTGGCCCAGAAGTATTTCTTTGCTCTTGTTGTTTTTTTGTCTGTCTTTGACAAAATCCTTTAAATTGGGGGCCTATCAGGACAAATAATATCAGAGAATTATTTGCTCATGAAATAATGGGAAAGTGCCAGTCTGTCCAGCATATAAGGAGGTAGGAAGGAAATAAAATTTGGGGAAAGTCAGTCTTCTTAGAGGACCTTTGAAAGTGGTATGTCTCTATTCCTGGTTGCTTTTAAGGTTTCCTTTTTGTATTTGATTTTTAGCAATTGATTATAGAGGGCTTAAGTGTGATTTTGTTTGTATTTGTCCTGTATAAGAGATCAGTGAACTAGAATTTGTAGGTTGATATCTCTCATCAGATATGAAAATTTCTCTGCCAATATTTCTCAGATATCCCTTCTGTCTCATTCTCTTGCATCTCCTTTTGGAATTCCAGTGGAAGGTGTTTAGACTTTTAGAGAAGATCTGCATATTCTATTGTTTCTATCCTTGTTCTCTCTGTACTTCAGTGTCAATACATCCTATTGAAATATCTTTGCACTCCCTAATCCTGTCTTCTGTGCTGATCTACTGTTAAGCCTATCCAATAAATTCTTCATTTCAGATATATTTCAGATATTACAAGTTGCAGTTCTAGAATGCCCATTAAGTTTTTTTTAAAAATTCTAATTCTGTATTTAAATAGTTCATTTTTAAAATCTAATTTGTCCATTTCCTCTATTTTCTTTATACATTGATTGTGTTACATGCTAACTTCTGCATGTGAATCATCTCTGGATCTCATTAATTTTTAAATCTCTTTTATTAGCTTTTTCCTGCTTAATCACATTTGGATGATACATGATCAAGCTCTACACTATGATGTCTTCCTCTAAAGAGTGTTGAGTTTTGTTCTGACAGTCAGTTAAATTACCTGCAGTTAACTTTGATCATAGAGAAACTTGATTTTAGGCTTTGTTACAGCAGGCCTGTTTTGTTTTGCACCTACTCCTAGGGTGTGACATTTTCTGGGCTTGGAACCCAAAGACAAGATTGTTCACCAAGGCCTCTCCACACTGGTTTAGCACAACTCCAACTTCTGTCTTTTCAGAGCCATGTAGTGTTCTCTGCTGTGCCTCTTAGAATTTTGTTCTAATTTTGTGGGTGTACAGCTTGGGATCAGCCAAGGAACAGAAGAGATTTCTGAACACAGATTTTTAGAGTTTTTACCTTATTGTTCTCATCTCCAGGACCCTCCCCTCAAATCTTACCTGCCTTGGCAACCCCAAATAATAACCTATATCTTCTTGTTAGCAGGCAACACTGCTCTTTGCTTGGACTCCATCTCTCTGCACTGAAGTTTGGAAGATGCCCTCAGTGAGACCCAGGAAGAACACAGGGTTCACTTTGTGTTGTCTACTTCTCTCAAGTTTGGAGCTCTGCTCTAGTTGTAGTTCAAGTGCCTACAAGAATTGTTTATGTGTTTTAATTCTTAACTATTTATAACAAGAGGGTAAGCCCAATGCTAGTCAATCCTTCTTGCCTTTTGATAATAGGAATTCTTTCAATTTTTTTTATCAAAGAAGTTCTTTTAATGTGAAATTCCTCATATTTGTGTTTTAGTTAATTAAATTATCACCTTCTCTCCCAAGAATGTTGAAATAGGGAATGGGGCAAAATAGTTATTTTGAGTTTTGTTTTTTTTTTAATTTTAAGTTTTTTATTTCCAGCCCATTGACCCACCAGCCTGATTTTCAACCCCTTCATTCTACAGTATCTTCTAAACAAGTTCAATGACTCAATTCACTTGAGACAATAAGTATATCTCAACTTTCAACCTCCTTAACCTCTGAAGCATTTATTAGTAACAACCATGCTATTCTTTTTTTTTTTAATATTTTATTTATTTATTCATGAGAGACACAGAGTCAGAGAGAGAGGCAGAGACACAGGCAGAGGGAGAAGCAGGCTCCATGTAGGGAGCCCGACATGGGACTCGATCCTGGGTCTCCAGGATCACGCCCTGAGCTGAAGGTGGCGCTAAACCACTGAGCCACCAGGGCTGCCCCAACCATGCTATTCTTGATATTCTCCTCCATGTATTCGTTTGTATTTGTATCTCTAATAATATTTGACTCCTTTATTTCATGTACCTTGCAGATATTTACAGTTACTCTTCTCAGAAGATATTCTTTCTCCTTTCTCCCTAGTGATTCTAGTCAATTCCTGTGGCTTTAACCCCTAAACAAATGGTCTCTTTGGTCTAGAGTTGTAACTCTAAACTTTCAGGGTCATGCCTTAAATGTTGACTTCTTTGAAGTTATGGAATTATTGAAGTAGTATTGGGATGAACATTTCTGCTGTCATTTCATAGAAAATTCAAAGCAATTTACCCAGCTCTGAGGGAATCTCTCTCTTCCTCCCACATCTTTCCCTGTCAAGAACTTACTAGTTCACAAACTCTGTAAAACCAAAGACAGTTCATTCCTCTGTGTAGATTTAACAGTTCTCTGGACACAGCTGATAAAGATTTTCTTGAGTAAATGCTTATCATTCATATGCTATTGAAAGTCCTATTAATATCTCAAGTACAAATTGTTCTGCTAGTCACCAAAGTTTTGAGTTATAAGAGGTGAATATTTTTTTTACAAACATTTATTACAAATACATCTCTTCGAGGAGATTTATTTGTTTACAGAAAAAAGAAAATGCTGCATGGGATTAGGAAATGGAATTCCTGATCATGATGGCAAGCAGGAAAATAAGCAACAGAGACCTTTTCTTCTGCAAGAAATGGGGTAAGAGTGAGATGAGAAGTCAAGGGATTGGAGGGCTGGATGCTGTGAGGGATAAAGTCATAGGGAAACTGTTAGGACTTTTAAGGGACACAAAGAATCCTGTCTCTGACTGGAATCCTTTTGCCTTCCTTCAGGATAGAACACTTTTTCATGACCCTTGGAGTTCCAGTTGAAACTGACTGTAATTCCTTAATAATTTAGGTGAGTGTTTTGTATTTTGTTTTACTTTGATCTTTGGAATTTGAAAAAGACTGTGTTTCACATTAAGAACAAAAAATTAAGAATGAGAGAGATCAGCCATCAGAAGACAGATGTGGCTGCAAGAACAATTTGCGTTAATCTTGGGAAAGAACTGTAGACTTCCAGAGGCTATAGGAATTCTAAAGTGTTTTACTTGGATCTGATGGCTGGAAGGGTCTCAGCTAATTAACTAGTTAATAGTAGCACTTACCAAGTACCACTTTCAAAATAATGCTAAATGCAGTTTCTTATTTTCTTGGTATATTTGAGCTCCTAAAAGATAGAATCATACCTTAAACATTCTTTGTTTCTTCTTCCATCTCTGAAATAGATTTGTAGGATGAAGTTTACAGTTGGTCAGTTTGAATGAATGAAATAAATTAATTAATAAACTTACGCTATTTTCTCACCCATAAATGATCAGATTTTGAGCCCAACGATCAGATTTACCTTGATTTTGTGGTACTTTTTAAAAAATTAGGTGAAGAGAGGAAATATCCTAAATGTGTTGCCAATCATATAGACTATGGGAAACAACTAAATCAGTAGTTCTTATATTTTAGCATGCTTCAGAATGAGCTAGAAGATTTGTTAAAACATTTTTGGGAGCTCCACAAGTTTCTGATTCAGTTGATGTGGGGTGGGACCCAAGACATTTGCAATTCTTACAAGTTCCCAGGAGATGCTGATGATGCTGATCTGGAGGCTGTATTTTGTGAACCACTGATGAAGGTAATATATTAGAACATATGGAGTGCTCTTTGCAGGTAACATTGCAGGAACATTATATTCTTGAAATGCCTCAAATATCCTTCACTGCCCTGTCGCATAACAAAGCATAAGTTCCCATATTGTACAAACTTAGCTTTGCCACCTACTAAGGGTGACCTTAGGTAAACCATGTCTATTTGTATTTAAGCTTCTTCTCATGAAGGGGCACCTGGTAACTTTCATATTTTGCAGTTTTGCTAGTATGAAAACTCTACAGGATTGAAAGTACATGCCCTTATATGAAGAGCATTGACTAAACCCCACTGATTCACTTACATTTCCCCCCTCCCCCAGAAGCTTTTGTTGCAATATTCTATCGTAGCCAGACTCTGCAGAAGTGACATACTAAAAATAAGAGTAACAAAAACCAGAACTTGATCTTGATTAATCTTTTATACCATTTATAGTACAAAGATATTGAATGTGCTTGATTTAGACTGGGATTGAGTCTCACTCCCTCCATAACACATGAGGACAGGCTACATAGGAGAATGGATCAGTGGAGTTCTTTGTCTTTACCCAAGGAGCCCCTGAGCTCTTGGTGCCTTGCACATTGACACAGAACAGTCATCTCAAATGAGTGAAATAACTACCTCCTTCCCCAAGTTCTCAAAGCAAAGCATTTCAAATTCAGTATCTTTTCTTCTGTTATAAAACAAGATCCATGTTTGAAAGTCAGCCGTATGGGATAAAGATATTTTTATTCTATTTCCTTTCCAAAAAGATTCAAATTCTCTAGAATCAGAACGCCATTCTGGGGCTCTTCATATGCAGAATTGGTTTGAGGATATATAATAGTCACATAATTTGAAAGTGTAAACAAGGCCTAAACTATTAATTTTGAACTTCTCTATATGATGATATGTATGTAATTTAGTTAATTGTGAGCATTTCAAGTTTATTTTCTCACCATTATTCTCCATGCTTGTTCATTTTCCAGTGGTTGACATTGATTGATACTGTCTAGACAAAATTGATTATATTTCTCACTCTGTTGTGTGGTGTAGGATAGACAGAGCTTTGAAAGGAATTGAGTTGCAAGTTTGGCACCCTTTATCTGTGAACTACCACATGCCTTGCAGAAGGGACTCATGTAGCATCCAGGAATCACATCTGATGTTAGCTCTAATTTTGAATTTTCGGTTCTGCATCCTTGTAAGTTCTATATATTGAAATGATGTTTGGATTCCAGCAGGCAGAAGAAAATGATGTAGACAGCAACAGACTGCAAAATTTTAATGAAAATCATGGTGCTTTTTGAGCAATGATGTACTTTTAGATACAAAGTATGTTTCCTTGGTATTATGGCAAAAGTGTATTTGTGAGTAGGATGAGTATAGAGAGCATTTTGCCTGGGACAGTCTTGGTTTATGTCTGTTTCTTTGGCAAACTTATTAATAATGTTCCTTTTTGATACAGAGTGCTTCACTTTGGATGGTAAACATCTTATCATCTTATTTATTACAAGTGTAAATCATACTCAAAAAACCACTTTCTTGTATGTTTATTGAAGAAGTAAGTTGTAAACATCTTCTGGTTCCTTGTATGCTTATAATTTCCACAACACTGGGGTAACAACAGGCATTGACTTCAGCAAATAATTAGTCTCTGATTCATAGAGAGTTCCCAATAGACACACTGAAGGTATAAGGTACACGAAATGCAAGATGGGACAACTTGGTGACACCAGTACTTTTATCAGTGACAATTGGAAATTGTATTGTTTATATATCTGGAAAAAATGACTTATCATCATACTAAACATATTTTGAATTGTTGTTATTGCTGTCTATAGTGCAAATAAATTTTAGAAAGTATTTTTAAATTATTCAGGAAAAAGGAAGGAATTGTAGTGGATGATATTTACAGATAAGAGGGTCCATTATGTATAGAGACCAGAAAGTTTCCCCATAGAAGGGGTCTTCTCTTTGCTGTTCATTATCTATTAATGTTTATTATTATCTACTCATGCTCATTATCTATTTAGGTCACAGATACTACGTCCAAGTATCAATAGACATCATAAATTTGTCATAAAGTCATATTCTGACAGGTGCATTTCTGCTTTCAAGTAAATGAATTATTTACTACCAACTTTGTTCTTAGTATTGCTTTAGGCCCTACAGTTTATAAAAAATAATTTAAAGTTCAGTTAAGAAGCACAAGACAATTATATAAATGTAGGTTTCCAATAAATAGGATAGATGGTTGTGCTGAGGAATGCATGACTTATAATATTTTAAGGGCATTTAACAGGTGCCAACTAGAATTTGCCTGCTATTTGGGCCTTAAAATGATGTACAAAATGCCTGTGCTCAGTGCTTCTGTGCCAAATGTCAACTCTTCAGCAGCATTTGTGCCAAGCGCTTTGAGCAAACTGCTGCCAAATCTGCAGTGAAATTAAACAAATGGCACAATAAAGAATCTCCTTTTTATTTACCAGTCTGTTTATGCAGACTTAGGGGCCATTTCATTCTACATGAAATAAGGTTGCTCTCTAGAAATTCCAGCCATGGGGACAAAGGGAGGAAGAGATCAAAGTAACTAATCCTCTGAGAATATTAGAAGAAATTGTGATCGATACAACTAGCTTTAAATAATGCCATTCTGGAAAATCCAAATAGCTATCAAATTTAGAATTGCCATTCTTAATGTTGAATATTCCATTAAAGAGCAAGCAAATACATGCTGGGAAGTTTTAAAATCCACATTGCCTTCAGAAAGATATTATAACAGAGAAGGGCATGGAACTGTCAGAATCTTTGCCCTCCATGTTTCTGGCAGGCTGAAGGTAGCTACCTAACCTTGGCCATTTAAGTAACTTAGCATCAGCAGAGGGACAGCTTCTAGTTTTCTTATCCTCTCTTCCTAGAGGGAGTAATCTTTCTTTTTTTATTTTTAAGCCTGATTTATTTATTTTTGCGAGAGCATGTGTATGCAAGTAGGGGGAAAGGCAGAGAGAGATAGGGAGAGAAAGAATCTTAAGCAGACTCTGTGCTTAGTGTGGAGTCCAGCTTGGAGCTTGATCTCATGACCCCAAGATCGTGACCTGAGGCAAACCAAGATTTGGATGCTTAACACATTGAGTCACCCAGGTGCCCTGTAGGAGTAATTTTTCTATTTCCATTTACCCAGGCCAGAGTAGAAAGTATTACATTTCATGCATGCAACTGTCATTAAAAGTTACTAAAAATGGATGAAAGATCTAAATGTGAGACAAGATTCCATCAAAATCCTAGAGGAGAACACAGGCAACACCCTTTTTGAACTTGGCCACAGTAACTTCTTGCAACATACATCCATGAAGGCAAGGGAAACAAAAGCAAAAGTGAACTACTGGGACTTCATCAAGATAAGAAGCTTTTGCACAGCAAAAGAAACAGTCAACAAAACTAAAAGACAACCTACAGAATGGGAGAAGATATTTGCAAATGACGTATCAGATAAAGGGCTAGTGTCCAAGATCTATGAAGAACTTAGTAAACTCAACAGCAAGGAAACAAACAATCCAATCATGAAATGGGCAAAAGACATGAACAGAAATCTCACAGAGGAAGACATAGACATGGCCAACACGCACATGAGAAAATGCTCCGCATCACTGGCCATCAGGGAAATAAAAATCAAAACCACAATGAGATACCACCTCACACCAGTGAGAATGGGGAAAATTCACAAGGCAGGAAACCACAAATGTTGGAGAGGATGTGGAGAAAGGGAAACCCTCTTACACTGTTGGTGGGAATGTGAACTGGTGCAGCCACTCTGGAAAACTGTGTGGAGGTTCCTCAAAGAGTTAAAAATAGACCTGCCCTACGACCCAGCAATTGCACTGCTGGGGATTTACCCCAAAGATACAGATGCAGTGAAGCGCTGGGACACTGCACCCTGATGTTTATAGCAGCAATGTCCACAATAGCCAAACTGTGGAAGGAGCCTCGGTGTCCATCGAAAGATGAATGGATAAAGAAGATGTGGTCTATGTATACGATGGAATATTCCTCAGCCATTAGAAATGACAAATACCCACCATTTGCTTCGACATGGATGGAACTGGAGGCTATTATGCTGAGTGAAATAAGTCAATCGGAGAAGGACAAACATTATATGGTCTGATTCATTTGGGGAATATAAAAAATAGCGAAAGGGAACAGAAGGGAAGGGAGAAGAAATGGGTGGAAATATCATAAAGGGAGACAGA
Source organism: Canis lupus familiaris (assembly GCF_011100685.1). Classification (NCBI taxonomy): domain Eukaryota; kingdom Metazoa; phylum Chordata; class Mammalia; order Carnivora; family Canidae; genus Canis; species Canis lupus. The sequence goes on from NC_049248.1 coordinate 14,632,346, forward strand.
ACATGAGAGACTCCTAACTCTGGGAAACAAACTAGGGGTGGTAGAAAGGGAGGTGGGCAGGGGGTGGGGGTGACTGGGTGACGGGCACGGAGGGGGGCACTTGATGGGATGAGCACTGGGTGTTATTCTATATGTTGGCAAATCGAACACCAATAAAAAATAAATTTATAAAAAAGATGGGTAACCCCATCTAATCATGAGAAAACATTGGACAAACCTAGATCGGGGGACTTTCCATGCCAGAAGTGACCTGGCCTCTTTACAGCTGTCAATGTCAAGAAAGACGAGGAAAGCCGAGGAACTGACTGGAGAGATATCTGTAGTACTCCTGGATTGGGTCCTGGATGGGGAAAAAGTGCTTCAAAGGACATTCCTGGGACAGTGGGGAGAATCTGAACATGAATTGTAGCTTGGATAATAGTATATCAACATTAGATTTCCTGATTCTTGTGATTGAACTGTGGTTATATGAGAGAATGTTTTTTTTTTTTTTTTAAACATTTTTTTTTTTAATTTATTTATTTACGATAGTCACACTCAGAGAGAGAGAGAGAGGCAGAGACACAGGCAGAGGGAGAAGCAGGCTCCATGCACCGGGAGCCCGACGTGGGATTCGATCCCGGGTCTCCAGGATCGCGCCCTGGGCCAAAGGCAGGCGCCAAACCGCTGCGCCACCCAGGGATCCCGAGAATGTTTTTTATTACTGAGAATTACACTATGAAGTATTTAGGGGGTAAAGGGGCATGAAACACTCTACTAAGGATCAAAGTTATCTATCTGTACATATCTGCATCTATCTGCTATCTAACTACTACCTATCTATTGAGAAAATGATAAAGGAAATGTGGTCAAATGTTAGCAATTGATGAATTTGGGTGAATATGGGATTTCTTTGTACTACCTTTGCAACTATTCTGTAAGTTTGAAATTATTTCACAATAAAACAATTTTTAAAAAGTTACTAAAATAATGTTTTTTCTTAAGGCATTCAGGAGATACTAAAAAAGATTCCTACGTGTAGAATTTAAGGCAAGAAATAGAAATACAAAGTTTCCTTACTGAAGGAAGCAACATGTTTCTTGTGAAATTCAAGATAGGAAATTCTGAGGCTGTGTTCAATGATTTTAGGACAATCATAGAAGTCTATCCCCAAAGTCCTTCTCTGAACTTTTAAGAAAAGGTGAGGGGTATAACATTGAAGGAAATGTGAAGCCAGAAAAATTAAGTGGGTTGAAGCCTTACCCAGATGGGAGCAAAGACAGAACTCAAACTGTTCTCTCAATATCTAAGCTGGCAAACTTTCCTTTATGTAAATACCTTCCATAGTTCAGATGTAATAAAAATTCTCAGTAGAAACACTTGCATGGAAACTAGGTAAAGCAAGTCTTTTACTATTAAAAAAGTTAATGTTGCCCTATAATAGTCAAATGAACATTTTGTGGAATATGTCTGAATGACTGGAAATTATTCTCCATCTGTTAAAATCTTACTCATCTACAAAAGGGGCTATCTCTGTATTCTCTACAAACATTCTGTACATTAAAAAGAACAGATAAAAATTTGGTGCATAAGCCCCACTCAGACCAACTGAATACTCAATCCATCTCTGGAGGATGAGGATGACGCCTGGTTCCTGGGAGGACATGTATATTAGTTTGTAGGGCTGCCATAACAACATACCACAGAGTGGAAGACAAAGAACAGAAATTTATTCTCTCATATTTCTGAAGGTTAGAAGGCCACAACCAAGGCGTGTTCAGGTTTAATTTCTTCTGAGGCCTCTGCTGGGCTGGCAGACGTTCACTTTGCTGTGTCCTCACATGGTCATCCTTCTGTCTTGTTGTCTGTGTCCTAATCTCTTCTTCTCCTAAGGACACTAGTCGGATTTGATTAGGGCCCACTCTAATGACCCTGTTTTACCTTTACCCCTTTAAAGTCTCCACTTCTAAATACAGTTACATTCTGAGGTATTGAGGTTAAGCTTCTCAACACATCAATTTTGGAGAGAACACAATTCAGCTCATAACAGCATACATGGGTTAGAAGTCTTACTTCTGAGGATCTCTGGGCTGCTTATGGGCACTGCACATGCAAGAGTGTTTGGAACACACTTCATATACTTCATAACTTTGCTAATAGCAAGCTGAGTCTTGAAGTCAGTTTGTGTTACAGATCAAGAGCCCTGATCTGCGAAGGTAGTTTGGGATGCTGGAAACACGGCAAATGTAGCTCTGACTGGTGGTTATATAGGTGAGTAAGGTAACCATTCCGTCTTACTTTTCTCATCTGAAAAATAGGAATGGTATCTCAGAGGTTATTTTGCTATATTATAACTATAATAATATTTAAAGTGATAATATATGACTGAAGTGTTCAAATATTAGCAAAAATAGGATTCTAGTCCTCCCTCTACCACGTATTAACTGTATACCTATATCTATTTTCTATTGCTCTTATAACAAATTACTACAAAATTAGAGCTTTAAAACAATGTTAATTTATTATGTTACAGTTCTGGCAGTCAGAAGTCTGACACGGGTCTCACTGGGCTAAAATCACGAGCCAGCAGGGCTGTCCTCTTTCTGGAGGCTCAAGGGGAGAATACATTTCCTTGTCCTTTCCAGCTTCTAGAGGCTGTCTGCATTTCTTGGCTCATGGTTCCCTTCCTCCATCGTCAAAGCCAACTATGGTGGGTTGACTCAACATCTCTCTGACCCTGCTTCTGGAATTGTTACATCTCTTTCTCTGATATTAGCCAGCGAAGATTCTCTGCTTTTAAGGACCCATGTGATTAGTTTGGGTCCACCTGGACAATCCAGGATAATTTCCCCATCTCCAGGTCCTCTATTTAATCACATCTGCCATGTCCCCTTTGCCAAATAAGGCGACATACTCACTGGTTCACAATAATGGAGGCCATTATTCTGCCTACCACAGTACCCTTGCATACATTTTCTCTGAGTCGATTCTTTTACTATAAAATGGAGATGTTATTGTCACTGCCCTTAACTGAAGAGGTTTGTTATAAAAATTTATTACATGATTTCCTATTTGAGAGTAAAAATCTGACAGTGAATAAGATTTATCCCTATTTTATAGCCATATGAGAAAATAAGACTGATTATCAAAACCATAACCACAAATTCTATCAATTCTCCTTACACTGGGTAAAATTTCTCTTTCTTTACTTTTCTTTTCCTTTTTCTTTTCTTTTCTTTCTTTTCTTTTCCTTTCTTTTCTTTTCCTTTCCTTTTCTTTTTTTCTTTTCTTTTTTCTTTTTTTTCTTCTTTTCTTTTCTTTCTTTTCTTTCTTTTCTTTTCTTTCTTCTTTCTTCTTTCTTTTTCTTTCCTGTTCCTGACTGATACCTCAGTGATTGCCTTTTATTTTATTAGTAACTTTCTCTTACTTTCCAGGTTCAAGTTCTATATTTACTTTGTAAATGTACCACAAAGACTACCACATCTTTTAACTCATCAAGATACCACTTTCTCTGGCTGTTCTAGACAAAAATGAAAAAAAAAAAAAAAAGAAACAAACTTGGACATGGTCCTTATCTACTAGATACTAAACTTGATACTGAGATTACTAGCATATTCTAAGATTCCTGAAGACAGAACTTATTGACCTAAAATAAACTGATAATATAATTTGGGAGTACACATGGCTACTTTGTTGTTACTCTTCTCCCATAGGATGTAGAAGCCAGACCCACTTGATGCATGGGAAATAAAAAGGTAACTAATACATATTATCCTTTGATCTGGTCTAATCATACAATAGAAAAGAGTGTTTCAGAATTGGGCCTTATGGTCAAAGATATCGGGGTTTAACCCTTAGTATGCTATTATTTCTAGTAAGTGACATTGGGAAAGCTTTACCTTATATAAACCTTCACTTCCCCACCTGTTAAGTGGTGGTAATATCTAACTTATAGGTTTGATTCTGATATTAAATAACACATTGAAAATATCACAATGTCTAACATAAATGAAGCACTCAATATTTAACTTTTGTTACTATATTTTGTCTTCAGCTTTCCAAATGGCTCATATGAAGAAAATGAGAAAGGATTTAGATTGATAATAATTAATATAAGTTAGTTTTTTCTTTCCTATGTGAAGACCCGAAGACATTTATGGGAAGCAAACATGGTAAGCAAATTTAAAAATGTAAATATTTTCCAAGTGTCTCCTTTCCTCCTCCCCCCTACCAAAGATGGTCAGCTTTTCTCTTTCAGTTTTTTCCTCTTGATTGCCCACCAAAAGAAAGTCGTTTCACTTTTAGATTTGTACTTTGAGTTTTTATAGTGCAGAATCTGGAGAAATGGGCAGATAGAATGAGGAAGGGTGGGGAGGCTTTTTTTCTCTTTTGAGGGTTTGAACAGAAATGTGCCAGAGGAGCTACTGTAGAAGTAAAAAGAGGAAAGGGGACTTAAAAATATAATATTGTTTCACTTTTAAATTATTTTGGACAATCTGTTTACTTAAGATGTTAAGAAATTCATTAAGAAATCACTATTTTGAAATTAGGTTTTAGTGATGAACCTATTTGTTTGCTGTACAGCAAATTGTGATAAGCTAGGATCACAAAACAGCAGACATTGAGAGAGAATGAGAGGAAGAAAGAGAGACTGGAAGGAGTGGCTCTGAGTAAGAAAAGAGGAGACAAGACAAACTACTCATTTCAGAATTCTGGCTGGGATCAGACCCTGCAATATGAGTTGGTTGTATCCATATTCAGCTACTCAGAGTTCACATTTAAGGTCATATTTTAGGCAAAGCAAGACCACAGATCGATTTGCTAACCTCAGATTTTAAAAAGTCTTAACAACTGGTTTATTTTGGGTCTCATGGAAACAAATAACTGGCTTTACTAACGAGGCATTTTTAAGCTGGTGGTTTGGCTCCATCATCACAGCCAGAATCAGGGATCAAAACCAAGCCTTGACTGTGACTGAGTGGATGCAGACACATCAAATAAAAAGTGACATTTTCTTTTTGGACAAAGATCACAGATTATATGCTCCTGAGTTTTAGGTTTTGGCTTTGTCTTTGAGCTATAATTTTAATTCAGGTACATTGTCCTTTATTTCCCCCAACTCTTTCCTGGAAATAATGGCAGTTTTCTTTTCTTTTTTTTTTCTTCTTTTTTTTTTTTAATGGCAGTTTTCATCCAGAGATTGATCTTGTATTCACGTAGCTGGTAGCTGATTGCTCTTATTTATGGACCAAATGTGGGCTTAATTTTTTTAAGCCCCTAGCCAGGTCCTTAAATGCTCATTAATATAGAAAAGTAGAGGCTGTAGTAAAATTGGGAAAACTGTAATTCTCAAGATTTTGGCTTAATATAATAAATATACTGCAAATGAGCACCATGGTTTTAAAAGACCTTGTTCTCAGACCTATGGAAGCCAAAATCAAAACAAGGCATGACTCCTACAATTAAATGAATGATGATCTAGTTCATGAAACTAACAAAACATACATCACCACAATGCAAGTTAAAAAATAATCATTATAAATCAAGTAATCTGTGAATACAAAGAAGGAAAAGGAGAAAGGTCTGTGAAAAAAATGTTCATTGAAAAGATGCTATTGAAGCTGAAGATATTTAAGATTAAATCTTTAAGATTAGGTAGTATCTATGTTTAATACTGTCTATAGCTTCTTTTTCTTATCTGAAAAGTTATACAGGTGCAGGTTATTTGACAAACACCAAAACATTATAATTCAGTAAAAGACAAGCACATCAGCATTTTATTTCAGATTTAGAGAGGGAGAGAGAGAGGAAGGGAGAGGACAGAGGGAGAGGGAAAGAATCTCATGCAAACTCCACGTTTGGTGTAGAGCCCAATGTGGGGCTCCATCTCAGAACCCTGAGATCATGACCTAAGCCAAATTAAGAGCCAGACACTTAACCAACTAAATTGCCTAGGCACCCCTCAGTCTTTCTTTGTAGGCATGGTTTTCATATGGTTAAGGTTTATCTGTATAATTTACATCTCATTAATCTTTTTAAAAAACGTCATAAGCACTTCCTCATGTTTTTTAAAACTTCATAAATAATCGCAATGTCTGTGTAAAATGTATTTGCCTACACTATAATTTCCAACAAACCCCTTATTGGATATGTAAGTTGCTTCCTTTTAAAAAATTTCATTTGCTTGTTTGTTTTTTGTTATTATGAGACTCAAGAGTGTGACTTATACCTTTGGTATTATGTATTTGCCATATATTAAAACAATTTCTTTAAAATCATTTTCTGGAAATTGCCTCTTGAGTATAAGTACTTGAAGATATAAAAGGGCAGATACAGAAATATTCTTTTAGATGAAGCATAATAACAGTAGGCTATTTCCCCAGTTGTGAAAATAACTGTAAGAAAATAAACTTCATCTAGAAAAATGACTGAATGTGGAGATAAATTGTCTGGGTGGGCAGAGAATTATGAATTACAAGTAAATAGTGATTTTAAGATAAAATGGGGGAAGCTGCTAATTGTATAACTTTGCTAATAGAGAGAATCCAGATCACTAAACACAGAGTACCAGAGGTTCTGATTAAAAAATTATATAAAGGAAGAGCTAATGATGAGGCACCAGACAAATAAAATTCACACAGAGAATCTAAAAATGATCTTCTTTTTCTAGGGATGAAATAGTGGGAAAAGAAGAGGAGATATGGGCTGGTACAATCCAGAAGTGGGTTCTTGATGTAGTTTCTTTTGATTAGAGGGATCACAGGAAGAACCCTAGGAAGATTTTCTGAATGACTTTTATGGGGAGTTGATCTTGGCTGCTGAGAGGCATGAAACCGCTTCAATCTAATAGGGGTATATCTTCCTAGGTCAGGAAATACCAGTGTGCCCAACTCATCCACAAATAATTGAAAGTTGACAGTTCTTTCCTACCACCTGGTAACAGCCACAATGAGAGGAAAACACGAAGCCAACCTATGTTCTTTAGCCAGAAATGATCCCCTTTTAATTAATAAATAATTATGAAGAGAGGAGAGCAGCAGAGAGAAATATATCTACTGGCACATTAACAGTTTTACATGGAGCTCCATTTTGTTTGGTTTAATGTTTTAGAAAACATTAGAAAGTAAAAGAACAAAAACAAACAAACAAAAAATCCAGTAGTAGATCCCCATTCTCCTAGAACTAGAACCTCTTTCTTATAGGGAAATCACAACATGTTATCTAGGTGGAGCTGATCTTTTCTCCAGCTAGAGGAATTGAGAACAAATATGGTCTTGAGCAATTAGAGTACCCAACTTGCTGACCACAGTAAATGGTTTAAGGATGGGTTTAAGATCCTCAGGAGGACAATTAGGTTCTGTGGGGGGTTTTCCAGCCCTCTTTCCCCTGGGCTCACCAGTAGCTGGTTTTGTTTTTCTTGACAGAGAATGAAGGGAGACAGTATCCTATTTTGTTTTAATTCCCTGGATCCATCCATGCCTGAAACCCTTATCCTTGACCTTCCCACTCATCCATTGCATAGTTTCTGTCAGCTATGACGAAAAATGTACTGACTAACATGTATTTCTTATGTTCCACAGAAATGAGTTTGTTAAAGAAAAGGCAGTATTTATTTAGAAAACTCTGAAGTGAAGTAAGAAAGTAAAATATATTGTATTCCTTCTTGAACCGTTAGGCTCAAGTTCCCGAAAAATCCCTATGACAGAAGAATTTGCCTTGGAAAAGTTCAGGGACCTTATATAACAAAACAAGGCTATAGATGGTCAAATACACTTACAAGTATTTATTAAGCTCACAGGAATAAAACAAACATTGAATAAATATAATGTTACTGACTTTTTAAGTAAGCTTTAGTATCATGTATATTAATTAACTTTTATGTACTATTATTTAATTACTAGAAATCTTTTTGAAATTTTTCTTAAAATTGCATTCCTGATAAAGTAGTTGTAAATTTCTTTTGCTTTACCGTACAATAAGAAGTGTTAAGTCTAAGCGTCCTTCCACATGGTCAACACTTTCTGGATTTTTTAAAAAGATTTTTTTTTAATTCATGAGAATCAAGCAGGTGGAGACATAGGTAGAAGGAGAAGCAGGCTCCCTGCTGGCACTTGATCCCAGGACCCCTGGATAATGCTCCCAGCCAAAGCCAGTGCTCAACCACTGAGCCACCCAGGTGCCCTAACACTTTCTAGATTTTTATGACTTCGAGTCATTTGTGCCTAAATCTCCAATCTTTTCAATGATGCAAAATAATACGAATGCTTGAGATGGAAAAAGTTTCATATAATGTTTGTAATTATTTCCCTGTGTCTTTCTCAACACCCAAGCTAAATAATTTTCACTCCTCCCTTGACAAGTTTAGGCTATATCACAAATCACCATCCTGTTCAGGCAGGATTCAGCCTCAACGCCTCCTCACAAGCTCTGGAGTACTTCTTTTCTCTCTCCACAGGGTAAATTACAGAAGTCTTTGTCCTTGTTCTGACATCACTAAGGTTGTTTAGCAGTTTAATTATCCATGGGCTACTGGGAGAAGCTGACCTCTTGGGATACTGCCTTGCAAGCATCAGAAATTAATATATTTATCTTCTTATCCTCATTCTTTTGATGTATTTCTGCTCAATTTAAGTGAGGACTGCCATCACTAAAAATGATGCCAAGACTACTTCAAGATAATGTCTGTTCTGGATAAAAAATAAGATGATTATAGAGACTTTGGTATTCAGATTCATTATGTTGCCCCGAGTTCTTTTTACCATTTTAATTAAATATGTATTATTATAAAGTTGGAGGTGAGAGGCTTTATTAGAAACTCAGCTTCATTCCATCTTCAGGAACTATACAAATTTACTCAGGTACTTTTGTCAAAGCTGTCATAACTCTAAGAACATTGGACAACCCTGGCTCCTGCACAATAATAATAATACCTGACATTTCCTATTATAGGATAAGAGAAAACAATAACAATTTAGATATTCCCCTGCCCCATAAAATTCATAGACTCTTCAGAATATAGATATTTGATATATTTGATATTGGTTTCTTGTGTTCTTTGGCCCAACAGAAGTTGTCATGTTTTGATGTATACAATCACCACTTAGGAAGCTTGCTAAAATGCAGATTTCTGAGCTCTACTCCCATATATTCTGGTTCAGTAAGCCTAGAGTAGGTCTAGGATATAAATTTTATTTTTATTTTATTTTTAATTTTTTTAAAATTTATTTATGATAGTCACAGAGAGAGAGAGAGAGAGAGAGAGGCAGAGACACAGGCAGAGGGAGAAGCAGGCTCCATGCACTGGGAGCCTGATGTGGGATTCGATCCCGGGTCTCCAGGATCGCGCCCTGGGCCAAAGGCAGGCGCCAAACCGCTGCGCCACCCAGGGATCCCAGGATATAAATTTTAAACAAGCTTCCCAGATCACTCTACTGAAAGTGTTCCATGGGCTATACTTTGAGAAACATTGCAACAGGGAATAGAGTCCTCAGCTATTTCGTGAATTTCAGGTATTCCTAAAGTCCCTCCAAGCTGTGTAGAAAGGGGATAAGATCTTTCCTATTAGTCTCCCAATAGGTTTTGACTAAGATGGAGAAAGATGGAGGAGAAAGGGCTATTTACTTATGAGTTCAGATTTTTGCTCCCACATGATTTTACCCTTGACTCTAATGAGAACATGATTTGCAGCATGGAAGTAACATCTGGAGGGTTGGCAGTCCTGGGTGTAGCTTAGTGTTAGGACAAGCAGAATTCAGATAGAGCAGTATGGTTTGTGAGCTGGTGCCCAGGAATTGCAGTTGGTGAGAACAATTCCAATCTGCTTTAATTGCTCATGATGTTTTATGGTCACGCTTAGATCATTTATCAGCATCCTACATTTGTCCAGCATAATTTCTGTTCCTCACTCTGAGCTATGATTTTAACAGATTGTTTCTAGACAAGGTGGTAGCTGGAGATAGGGTGTTGATTCACTGTTAATTAACTTCAAGTGGGAAGAGAATCACAGCAGCCTATGTCTTGTTTGCCTATCGTCATTGTTCCTAAGAAACGTGGATGGATAGTGCTTTGCCTGCTTTGTTTTCACCTATCCTTTGATCTATTCCTTTTCCCCATAAAAGGTTTCATTTAGTACTCTGGTTGACTTGAGTGCATAATATTCATGATGAACAACACTTAGAGTAGTAAAGTGAAGCTAGCAAACTGGAGACCCATTTTTTTTTTTTTTTTTGTGAAAAGTCAATGTGGATGTGAAATATCTCAATTTTCCATAGAAAAATAGTTTGGTAAATGTATAGATAATTAAATCTCAATTTGCTGATTTTTTTTCATATTTCTATTTTCCCCAAGGTCCAATAGAATGAGTTGGCTAGAAAAACTAGTAAAATGAATTTTAAGATTCAAGTTGTGTGTGATATAATTGGTCTTACAGATAAATGCTGAGCAGGTAAATGAGAGCTGTATACCCATCTCATCAGAGAAATGGAGATCGAGCATATTACTAACTTGGCTATGGAAGCTGACTTTATTATATGTTTGTATTGACTTAAGTGCTTCATACAATGAAAGTGTAGCAACAGACAAGAAGAAAAGTTGCTCTATAATCTACAAAGTATGTTCTGTTTTTAGCTTGGCACTAAACATGAGCAGGTGGTATCACTTTATACAGTAGCTAAAGTCTGGAAAATGTGTTTGCAAATTGAATTTTTATTTAAAAAATCACATAGTTAATTTCCTGAAGGTGGGCAATTTTTAAGAGGAATTCTATAGTGATTGTTTTTTAAGGGATAGCTAGCAATTATTTTCATAAATTCAATCCTGATGTTGTCATTTTTAAAACAGTATCGTATATGAAAGCCCAGGAGAATGTCACCAGGCCATCCAAAGACCTGTGTTCCAATCTCATCACTATTTCATTACTTTGCTATAGAATTGAAAGGGACTGTATTAGATGATTTCTAAGAACACTTCATTACTAAAATTTCAGGATTCTTTTCTTTTTTTTTTTTAAAGATTTTATTATTTATTCATGAGACACACACACACACAGAGGCAGAGACACAGGCAGAGGGAGAAGCAGGCTCCACGCAGGGAGCCCAACGTGGAACTTGATCCTGGGTCCCCAGGATCACACCCTGGGCTGAAGGCGGCACTAAACCGCTGTGCCACCCTGGCTGCCAAATTTCAGGATTCTAATTGCAATTTTTTTATTCACTGGATTTGTTCAAAATAAAGGAGGGCTAAGACTCAACAGATGTTAAAATATTCTATAACTGCGCCATTCAATCCCATAGCCACTAATCAGATGTGGCTATTGAGCTCTTGAAATATGGTTGGTCCAAATTGAGATGCACTATAAGTGTAAAGTACACATTGGACTTCAAAGACTTCGTGCAGGGCAGCCCCAGTGGCTCAGCTGTTTAGCGCCGCCTTCAGTCCAGGGCGTGATCCTGGAGACCCAGGATCAAGTCCCACGTTGGGCTCCCCCTGCGTGGAGCCTGCTTCTCCCTCTGCCTGTGTTTCTGCCTCTCTCTCTCTCTCTCTCTGTCTCTCATGAATAAATAAATAAAATGTTTTTTAAAAAGTGCAGAAATTTGTAATGTATCCTATAAATTAGTAAGTTTTATGTTCATTATATCTTAGACTATTGCACTAAATAAATCATATTAAAATAAATTCCATGTATTTTTAAAATTTTAAGTATAATCATCTTAAAATCTAAATAATTTAAACTTAGGCAATTAATAATGATCTAATATATTTAAAATAGAAAACTTTAACCTCAAGATATGGCTCACATTGCATTTTTATTGGGCAGCATTACTCTAAGCGGATATAGTACATCCTACAAATGAAGCCCCTGAAGATCAGAGAAGTCTCCCCATTACTGATGGAAAGCCTTGTAAGATGGAAGAGATTTTTTGAAGATTAAAACATTATTTTTAAAAAATATAATTCATGGAGCACAAGTCCTGGGAGGGATATCACCATAGTCAAGTGAGTTTAGGCAACACTGTCCCCCTCTTACTGATTGACTAGCATAATGAAAGTTCAACTAAGTCACCCAGTTAATGAAACCTGCTTCTTTCATGTGAATCCACAAATTCATTTGAAACAGAATCCCTTTATCTTTATATGACAACTAGTAGCAATCTATAGACTCAAGAAAGTTACTTTGGGACATGCTGTATTTCCTTTTGTCCATTGTGGCTTTACAGGCAGCTGATAGAAGCTCATCTCTTACAAATTGTACTTGTTTCTGTGGATGCATGCTCCTTTTCTAAAAAAAAACTCCTTCCTTTCTCCTACATAAAATATTTTCTTTCACTTTTCTGGGTGATTTGAAATATTAGCAGTTAGATGTGTTTATGTTATCAGTCACCCTCTTTAAAAAATTTCCTATTTGCCCCACTTCCCAAAGAAGGTTTATAGTCAAGGGTTCAAGGAGATGGGGAGTTGGGGGTGGGGAAGATCACAATGTGTGGGAAAGCCATGGGAGAGGTTCTGAAAGGTATTTGTCTTTTTTGAAATGTTATATTTAATATATTTATCACCAAGAAAAGTGCTGTTATGTATTAAGCAGGCTCCTATGGACTAGCTGGGGAACCTAAGTATGATTTATAACTTGGCTTTCCAGGAAAATTGCATCCAGCATTCCAAAAAAAGCCAATTTAAAAGCAAATGTTAGGAACATAAATTTTAAGTTGGACCCTACCAGGGGTATAGATTGACTTGGAAGCTTAGGGAATAAAAGGAATCAATATCCTGTATTTATTACAATACCGTGCTTTTCACAATAAGCCCCTTGCTTTCCCAAACAGTGAAGAGAGGGGAGGAATGAAAGAACACACATTTTTATGACAATGTTTATAGGATCTCATAAACCATAAAAGAATGTCAAGAAGTATTGTTAAGTGCTTCCCTAGGTTACTAAATAGTGATGTTTTTATTCTTAAAACTACTCCTTTATAGAATAAACCATTTTCTTCTCTCATAAAACATGTCAGGAATAGACAGACACATGCACATACATACACTCTCAAACTCAGGAAGCCCAAATGCTCATTCACCGGTTCCTAAGGAAAAAAATGCAATAATATCTGGATTCACTAGCATAGAATGGAATGTTCACTTGCAATGTATCTCTGTTGATTGGAGGTACTTCAGCCAGGGAGCCTGAAATGGTATAGTAGCATGGAGAATTTAAATGAAACTATCATTTTAAAATGAAATATTGACAGCTTATTAAGAATGGAAAAGATGCAAATGAAAAACCTATTCTGAGATGTTAGGCATTTGTTTTAAATAGATTTCGGGAAGGCTTTCTTTGACTTGATCTCCTTGCTGAATTTCCCAAATAAAAGATAGGTTTCTTTTTCTAATCCACATTTTTGAGATACAATTTATATATAATAAATGAACCAATTTCACATTTACAAAACAATGTTTAAGAAAGTGTATAAGTCATATAACTACTGCTACATTTATAATATATCATATTTCCATCACTATGGAAAGTTCCCTTGAATCCCCCAATGCTCTATTTCTATTTGTTACTTTCAGACTCTGATGACCACAGATCTGCTTTTACTATTGCTTTCCTCTTCTAGGATTTTGTATAGATGGAATCTTATCATTATAGAGTATCCTGTGCCTGGCTTCTTTTACTTAGGGTAATGCTTTGAGAGGTAGGCAGTTAGTTTCCTGTGTTTAGTGCTGAGTGGCACTTCATTGTGTAGATACACCACAGTTTTTTATTCATTCACTCATTGATAGAAAGTGGAGTTGTTGCCAAGTTTGTGGGGTTTTTTTTTGCAATTATGAATAAAGCTGCTGTAATGTTAACAGATAGGTCTTCATGTGGACCTAGATTTTCATTTATTTTGGGACTAGGAAAAGATTGCTAAGTTGCATGTTAAGTACATTTTGAACTTTATAATAACTGTCAACCTGTTCTCCAGATTGGCTGTACAATCTTGCATCCCCACTGGTGATGTATGAGACACATCCCCACCAATATCTGTATCATCAGTCTTTTTTGAAATTTAGCTAATCTAGTGGGTGTGTACAGATAATGCATTGTACTTCTAACTTGTATTTCCCTAACGTCTGATGATGTAGAGCATCTTTTCATGTAATTGTTTGCCATTTGCATATCTTCTTTGGTGATTTACCTATTCAAAACTTTTGCCCAATATTTTAACCAGAATATTTGTCTTGAGTACTAAGAGTTCTTCATATATTCTGGATATACATCTTTGGTGAGATATGTATTTCCCATATTTTTCTTCCCATCTGACTTGCTGTTGCATTTTCTTAAAGTCTCTCAAAATAACAACTTTTTAATTTAGTTTTTATTTGTGCTTTTTGTGCTCTAAGAGATCCTTGCCTAACTCAAGGTCACAAAAATCTTCTATGCTTTCTACTGGAAGTTTTATAGTTCTTTTATTTTATTATAGTTTTATAGTTCTTTTATTTAGGTCAAAGATCCATTTAGAATTTAAATTTTGCATATAATAGGAAGTATGAGTTGATGTTTATTTATTTTGCAGACAGATATGTTATAGTTCTAGCATCCTTTGTTGAAAACAATATTCTTTTTCAACTGAATTATCTTTGTACCTGTGTCAAAAATCAATCAATCTTACAGGATAGTTCTACTTCTCGATTTGTTCTGTTCCATAGATTTTTTTTTATTAGATCCTTACTCTTATAACATGTTATCTTGATGATTATAGCTTTATAAAAAGCATTTAAAATCAGGCAGTATAAGTTCTTTAACATTTTTCTTTTCAAAAACTATTTTGACTATCCTAGGCCCTCTGCAGTTCAATATCAGTTTTAGAATCAGCTTGTCCACCTTACAAAATAGCCTGCTAAAATTGTGGTTAGCATTTTGTTGAATCTATAAATCAAATTAGAGGAAAGTAACATCTTAACAATATTAAGTCTTCCAACCCATGGACATGGCATATCTCTGCATCTATTTGTAGATTCCTTAGAATTTTCTATGCAAATGATCATGTCATCTGCAAATAAAAACTATTTACTTCTACATTCCCTTACCTTATTGCACTAGCTATAATAGTATAATGCTGTGTATATGTGATGAGAACATGCATATTTGCTTTGTTCCCTTTCTTTTCTTCTTTTTTCTTTTTTTTTGCTTTGTTCCCTTTCTCAGGGAAAAGCTTTCAGTCTTTCAACATCAAGTATCATATTAACTTCAAAAAGTTTGAAGCTATTCTTTTTCAGAGTGAAGAAGTTCTCCTCTAGTCCTAGTTTGCTGGGAAATACTTAGGCTTTTTCTTTTTTTTACAACATGATTTGGTATTGGACTTTATAAAAATACTATTGTGAATCCATTGAGATTACTGTAAGATTGTATCTTCATTTGTTAAAATTGTGAATTACATTAACTGATTTTTAAAAAATTTTTTAAAGATTTTATTTATTTCTTCATGAGAGACATAGAGAGAGAGGCAGAGACATAGGCAGAGGGAGAAGCAGGCCACATGCAGGGAGCCTGATGTGGGACTTGATCCCAGGACTCCAGGATCACACCCTGGTCCGAAGGCAGATGCTCAACTGCTGAGCCACCCAGACGTCCCCCATTAATTGATTTTTGAATGTTAAACCGACTTCACAATTGCTAGTATTAATCCCTTTTGATCATGGTGCATGTATATATATACGTGTGTGTGTGTGTGTGTGTGTGTGTGGTCTTGATTTGCTAAAATTTTGATAAGGAGTTTTGTTTCTATGTTCATGAGGACTATTGGTCTGTAGTTTAGCAAGTTGTTCTAACATTTACAATGTCGTCATTCAACTCCTCACTGCCTACCTTCTTTTCTTTGGGGGGGGGGGAGTGCCTACCTTCAAATAATATAATTATATTTGATTATTATCTCTTTTTTTAAAAAAGATTTTTATTTATCTATTCATGAGAGACACAGAGAAAAGCAGAGACACAGGCAGAGGGAGCAGTAGGCTCTCTGCAGGGAGCCAGATGCAGGAATGGATCTCAGGACCCTGGGGTCATGCCCTGAGCCAAAGGCAGATGCTCAACTACTGAGCCACCCAGATGCCCCTGATCATTCTTCTCTCTTATCCACTGTACACATGTGTTTCCATCTCCCCATCTAACCCTTGGCTGTTTTAAACATTTTCTCTTTATCATTGCTTTTCAGGAATTTGATTTTGATATTTCTTGGTATGGATTCCTCTGCTTTTTATTCCTGAGGTGCCATCATCCCTCTCTTTTGTTTCTGGGAATCCAATTATTATGGATGTTATATTGTTTGATTTTGTCTCACAGATCATTGATCCTTTCTTCATTATTGAGTTTTTAGTCTTTTTTTGCCTCTCTGCTTCATTTTGGATTGTTTGTATTTCTGTGTCATCATTTGAGTTCACTGGTCATTTCTTCAGGGTCTCATCTAATGTTAATCCAATTTAGTGTTTTATTATTTTAGATATTTTATTTTCCTCTAAAAGTTACATTCGGGGGGCTCCTGGGTGGCTCAGTCTGTTAAGCATCCAGCTCTTGATTTCAGCTCAGGTCATGATCTCAGCAAGTCCCATGTCAAGCTCTGTGCTCAGCAAAGTCTGTTAGAGATTCTCTCCTCCTTCCCTCTCTGTCCCTCCCCTGCTCATGCTTTCTCTGTCCCTCAAATACGAAAATACATATCTTTTTAAAAAAGTTACATTTGGGGGGCATGTGGGTGGCTCAGTGGTTGAGCATCTGCCTTTGGCTCAGGGCACGATCCGGGGTCCTGGGATCAAGTACTGCATGGAGCCTGCTTCTCCTTCTGCTTATGTCTCTGCCTCTCTCTGTGTGTCTCCCATGAATAAATAAAATCTTTAAAACATTTTTAAAAAGTTACATTTGGGCCTTGTTTATACCTTTCATTTCTGTCCTTATTATGCTCATGTCTTTTTCTATCTTCTTGAGCATATAAAGCATATTTGTAATAGCTGTCTTAAGCTCCTTGTTAATGTGATCATCTCATTTCTTGTTCTGTTCCTATTTATGAGTCATATTTTCTTGTTTCTTAGCATTCATGGTACTTTTGTTTAAAAAATATTTTATTTATTTATTCATAAGAGACACACAGAGAGAGGCAGAGACACAGGCAGAGAGAGAAGCAGGCTCCATGCAGGGATCCCGATGTGGGACTTGATCCTGGGACTCCAGGATCATTCCCTGGGCCAAAGGCAGGTGCTCAACCGCTGAGCCACCCAGGCATCCCTCATGCTACTTTTCAACTGGATGCTGACATTGTAACTTACCATTTGGGTGCAGGATTTTAACAATTTATAGTGTATGAGGCACGTTTCTAGTACAAAATCAAGTTACCTGGACTCACTTTAAAAAGTTTCAGACTTGCTTTTAAGTTTCACTGGGGCAGATACTTAGAAGCCTGGTCTTGGACTAGTTTATAGTCATAATTAATACAATATCTTTTTGAGATCTTGTGTATTACCTGATGCCCTAAGTATTACAACATCTTTCTACTCTGACCAGTGGAAATACAAACTGTTCCTAGCCCTAAGTACACTCCCCAAGTTTTGGCCTATTTTTGGGGGGGTGTATTTTTTTTTCTTCAGCCTCAAGTGAATTTTTCTCACCATGAGAAAGTCCATACTCAACCTAAGACTAAAGGGAAACATTCTAAAGATCTCTAACAGTTTCACTCTGTAAAGCTCCTTTCCTTCCAGAAGTTCTACCCCCAAAATTCTTACAATTTGGCCTACTCAAACTGATTTTTGTCTCCTCAATTCAGTAAGACTGCCAGGTTCTGTCTGCGTATGCACTACTTCCTGCAATTTGCCATTTGGCAGTAAGTTGGCATGCTTTCAGTTTACCTCACTTTTTTCCTTCCTCTCAGGGACCACTGGAATGCTTGTTGTTCAAAGTCTGAAAACCATTGTTTCAAGTATTTTGCCTGATTGTTTCTACTTGTTTAATATGTAAGGGTAAATTTCCTATCTGTTACTCCATCATAGCAAGATGAATGCTATACTTTTAACACTAAAAATGAAAATCTATCTCTACTGAAGCAAAGTAAATCTTGCTTCATTCACAATCATGCAAATGAAGCTCAGCTTCCAAATAACTAGTAGTCCTAACTTGTTTAGGAATGGCATCAGCAAGATGCCTGAATAAGACCTCCCTCACATGTATTCTACCCTCAACAATAAAAATCTGGCATTTATTCATGGATAAAAGTGCCTTTGTGGGGACTTTGAGGCCCAGGTAGGAGATTCTGAAACCATAGTTGGTCAAAGACTGAGGAGAGACATTTTGAGAAGACAGGCTCACAAGCCTGTGGCCGACTTGCCAACTGGAATCCCAGCTACAGACACAGAAACAGGCTCTATATATCTGAGAACTCAGCTAGAGCCCTATTTGGTGTTAAGTCTGTCACCAGCACCATAGGCTAAGGGACCCAGGAGGAGTCACACCCACCTGTGTAATAGACATACAGGCCTCAGTGACACCTACAGACCCTGACAT
The DNA here is from genome assembly GCF_011100685.1 of Canis lupus familiaris. NCBI lineage: Eukaryota > Metazoa > Chordata > Mammalia > Carnivora > Canidae > Canis > Canis lupus. Next base: position 14,650,842 of record NC_049248.1, read on the forward strand.
GGCCTGTGAACAGGCTCCAGCCCCTCTCAACTGTGGTCCAGGAGACCCTGGAGGTAAAACCCACCAAATATGGTCAGATTGCAGATTGTGAAAGGGCCCTATAACTGGGGTCCAGTCTATCCCATCCAGTCTATGGCCAGTTTTGCTGCCACAGGGACCCTGCAGGAGACACTCCCATCTGTGTCCCTGGAGGTCCTGGAAGGGCCCTATATACTAGGCATCATCTCTATCCCACCTGCATCACAGGAAGCTGGCAAGGAACCAGGCAGGATAAATTGCAATCTGGGCCCCCAGAGATTGTAAAAGGGCCCTAGATGCAGAAATCTTTTTAACAAACAGTGTTGAAGAAACTAGATATTCACATGTAAAAGAATGAAATTGAACCCTTAATTTATACCACTGATAAAACTAACTTGAAGTGGATTAAACTTAAATGTAAGACCTGAAACCACTAAACTAAAGGAAAACATAGAGAAAACTCTTTGACATTGATCCTGGCAATGAATTTTTGGATATGACACCAAAAGCACAAGCAGCAAAAGCAAAAATAAGCAAGTGGGAGTACATGAAACCTTAAAGCTTCTATACAGCAAAAGAAACAACAGAAAGAAAAAAAAACCTATGGAATTGGAAAAAATATTAGAAAGTCATATTTCACATAAAGGATTAACATCCAAAATGTTTAAGGAACTCATATAGCTCAAGAGCAAGATAATAACAAAATACAATAATCCAAATAAAAAATGGGTAAACAGCTTGAATAGAAAAATTTCCAAAAAACATACAGATGGGCAACAGGCACATGAAAAGATGTTCAACATCACTAATTATCAGGGAAATGCATATGAAAACCACAATGAGATATCACCTCATACCTGTTAGAAAGGTATTATCCAAAAGACAAGAGACAACAAGTATTGGTGAGGATGTGGACCCTAGTGCACTATTAATGGGAATACAAATTAGTACAGCCATTATGGAATTTCCTCAATAAAGTTCAAATAGAGCTACCATATGACCCATCAATCCCATTTCTGGGTATATATTAGAAGGAAACGAAATCACTAATGTCAAGGAGATATCTGGACCCCCATGTTCATTCATTGCAGCATTACTTACAGTAGCCAAGATGTGGAAACAAGTGTTCATCAATGGATAAATAGATTTTCTAAAAAGTGAAATTAATACATGCATACACATATTTGAATATTTTCAGCCAGAAAAAAAGGAGGAAATCCTGTCTTTTGTGACAACATGGACAGACTTTGAGGACATTAAACTAAATGAAATATGTCATATAGAGAAAGACATATGCTATATGATTTCACTTATATGTGGAAACTAGAAAAAGTCATAAAAACAGATCATAGAATGCTGGTTGTCAGGGGTAGGGGTGGGGGAGATGTAGGAATGTTGGTCAAAATCTTCAAACTTTCATTTAAAATGTAAGTTCCAGGGATCTAATATTCAGTAAGGTGACCACAGTTAACAATACTGTATTATATACTTGAAAGTTGTTAGGAGGGTAAATCTTGAATACTCTCACCACAAAAAAAGGTAATTATGTGATGTGATTAATATGAATGAATCTTATTGTGGTAATTATTTCACAGTATATATATGTATCACATCATCGTCTTGTATACCTTAAACTTACACAATGTTTCATGTTGATTACATCTCAATAAAGCTGAAAAAAAAGGGTACTGGTTTCAAAGCATAAACAGCAAATTTTCCTTCAAATTCCATTTTAGAACAGTTGTATAGTATCAAAGCAGAGTAATACCCAAGCCAAAACATTTATTCTTAATTTTGATACCTAATAGGAACTATTTTAACATATTATCAGACTCAATTTTTAAATATCATGGCTCTAGAGCATGAATAGACAAATACACCAATGAAACAGAACAGACAGTTCAAAAACAGACATATATGTATGCTAAACATAGCATTTCACATCTTTGGAGAAAATATATTTATGTCATTTTTTTCCTCAGAATCCCCCAATAAGCTCAGGACAACTGAATTCAAAATTATTCTGATTAAATCTGGCCCAATGAACTGGCCACTTTCTTATAATCTTCAAAGTGGACACAGGCTGATTTAAGAAGAAATCTTAGTTGGTATTATACTTTGAACCCCAAATATTGTGTTTATCTATGTATGTGTATTATACATGTTATCTGAAAGGAAGATCCTGAATTATGGGTTCCTTCTCTCAGTGCTGTGAGGCATACGAATACAAACCCAATATTTAGAAATAAGGTTTTTTGAAGAAAAGGAAAACAACTACAAACAGCAAATGTTGGTAGTGGTAATGTGGTGATAACAACCCATTATTCAAGAACACACAGGTTTCCATCATTAAAATATTCTAAAAAAAAAACCCCAACTTATTTATAACCTTTGTTTGTGGAGAAGCCTGAGGCATGAGAGGAAAAACTAATTTATATTTGTGCAATCTCATGTTCTTCTGTAATTACTCGTTGGCACGTATGCCAGTGGTTCTTTGAATTTTTAACAGGTCTGGATTTGTATGTATATGTCTAGGGAAGTTGCTGGTGTTGTTGACTGTGAATTTCATTTCCTTAGTGTTTGACCCAAAATAGCACCCAGGTATTTCACTCTCCTTAGGAGCTTACTCTTTATAAGAACTGGCTGAGATTCATCTGCAAGTATAGGTATGAGACAGTGAAAGAGGTTGTGATTCTAGAAGGTGGTAACATTTAGAAAAGAATTTTACTCTGTTTTCCCCTTCTATACCCTGTCTAGATGGACATTACTGAAAATGAATCACAGGTTACCTACCAAGTAACCTTTAATATTTGGTTACCTAAATTTTCAGTTTTATGCATTTTTGACATTTTTTCTTATTCCCAAATGCCTTATTATTTTTTCTTTCTTTTAATTCCTTCCCTCTGTTCTCCATTCTGTTTTTTTTTCCTTAAGAATGATATAAATTAAAAAAAAAAAGAATGATATAAATGGCTCAATTGCTTTTAATTACTACACTCTGTGACCTTTCATGTCTCCTTATTTTGGTTCCATGCTATTCCTTTTGGGTAGAATATTCTCACCATCTTTCTTTCCTGAGTTGCTTGTATGTATTCTTCAATGCTCAGCTAAGACGCTAACAAATGGAATAAATTGTGTTAAGTTATATGCCCAACTTATATATAAATATTTCCTGATGAATGAATGAAAGCATAAGTGAAGCAAATCTTCCCTAAATTTTCTTCTTCCTTGTCTTCATCCCCACAGCTCCAGAAGAAGAGCTATATGTCAGTCTACTAATAAATTGTATTGGATAATAAATAGTATGGGCTCTATGGTCACATTGTCCCTCTGGGTTCAAATCCTTGTTCCACCTACTAAATAGCTGTGCAATCATTTTTTCTTGGGGCTCAATACCTTAATCCCTGCAATTGTGATCAGAGCAATATCTCTTGCATAGGGTATTTGAGGATTCAATGAGATAATACACAAAGTGCCTAAAATATCACCTAAGCATTCTACCAAAAGAGCTATTATTATGAATGGAAGCTTATTTTTTATATCACATGCACTGCTTTGTCAACTCTGCAATTTGATTGTCTACTCGTCTCTTCTAAAATTACAAACTTTTCATGTTATCACAAGAAAGACTGCTGGATGTGACAGAATGTGAAAATTATGCTTTTTATTGGATCACATAAAATAGTTACACCAAGTTGTCCAAATGCACTGGTGAATTAAAGCCTCCAGCTCTTACAAATTTTTATACATATATCTATGCATTTATAAATACACACATATGTAAAAGATATATATTTTCTTCTAAAATAAAGTGCCCAAATCTTGATATGTGGGGGCATAATAGGGAAAAAAAATCATAAAGTTTTATCAGTTACAGACTGTACTTTCACAATATAAGGATCTGTTTTACACACACTTATCCAGGTATAGTGAACTTTAATTACTCATTCTTTTCTGAATTCTGAGTGAATTAATTTATCCAAAATATTAGAAGTCATATAGCCAATTTAATGAATCAGAAGCTAATTTTTCTTACTGTGCCTAGCATTAAATCCTTGGCTTCCCAATGGAAGGGTAGTTTAGCTTCATTCTTAATTTTCCTGTGTTTTGGACTGTTGTCTTTCTGCTAAGATGATAAGTGGAGAGATAAATGAATCAGACACCTCTAATTCTAAATCCTCTATTAGCATTCAATAAAAATCAGGGTTTGGTGAAAAAAACTTTTAATGTCTTTACATTGCCCTGGGCTTGGTGAGAAATAGCCCAGCAGGATCTGAATTGAAGTATCCTGCTGCCTCTCTTATGATGAAATCTTACTGAAGCGACAGAAGAATCAGAGTACAGTGATCAAGAGCTCATTGAGAGAACCCACTCAAAATGAAATGGAACTCTACTACAGTGGAAAACTTTGTGACAACAGCTTTGAATTTAAGAGCAGAATAAGGGCTAAAAGAAAAACTAGATAATTTAAGATAAGTAAGAAAATTCTCATTTCAAATAGGAACTAGGGTTCTACTCCCTGCTCCAGTATCTCAGCTTTCTTCCTGGGGTTTTATTGTATTTTCTATTATCTTACACTTTTAAGATGATCATTTGCAGTCTTTGACAAGGAATGGAATTTCAAAATGCCTTTGAAAAGCCTTCAACCTATTGAAGCAAGGTGAGGATGCCTAAAAATAGCTTAATATGAACCCAGCCATTTCATAATCTCTGGTGATTACAGGTTCAGACAGCAATAGAGTGGATCTTATTCAAGCAGGAAAGGGAGAAATTGTCAGCACTAAAATCGCATAAAACACTCTATAACTTCTCAACATATGGAAGACCTGGGAACAATGGGAAGTCCAGACATTTCTCAATGTCAGAACAAGGAATGGAGTATTTTCTTTTATTTTGAGACGAAGAAGGGGGAAAAATGGGCAAGAAAGTGTTTCTAATTACCTGACCCACTTCAGTAGGGTCTTTTCAAGAACAGAGCCACCTAACTACTGATTTTAGTGAGCATCTTGTTAATGGCTTGCTTGACATGTGTGGTGGAGCTTCGTCGCCTTGTCTTGCCCTGGACCATCCTCCTGCGACGCACCTCTCGACACAGCTCATAGAATATCTCCGTGATGTTTCCTTCTCCAGTGCAAGCAGAACACTCATAAAAAGCACATGCCAATTCGGTGGCCAGCTTCTCCCCTTCTTCTGTACTAACCTGTCTGGAGTGGTCCAAATCAGCTTTGTTTCCAACCAAGATAAGAGTCACATTCTTAGGCTTTTTTATCTCATCCAGGATGTTCTTAAGTGGGAGAACTTCCTCAAAACTTCCTCGGTCAGTAATGTCATAGACCAGCACAAAGCCTTCCCCCCATCGCATGTGTCCTTCCCTCTGAATGGTATCTTCCTGTTGACAAGGAAACAATGGCAGTTGGGGAATTGGAAGTCATTTCAGTGTATAGATGTTGCTCATGCTAATAATTAGTCCTTAATTACTATTCTTTATGTTTGGTGTCATTAAAATGTCTTGATAGTATGCCCATACAAGCTTACCTTCTCAATCAGCTTGGAATAGAAGCATTACTTACTCACAGACAGATATGTCAAGGAACTAAAAACATTCTAACTGCATAGACCTTTTACTTTCTGCTTCTAATTTTCTACTGGACATATTATTAAATCCATAATTACAAGAACTATAAAGAAATTATCTTAGTTGAGTGCACTGCCTCCAAGGCTTTTCATCACAATTAAAGAATCGGCAAATAGGTAACAAACAAGTAGCTCTTTTGCCACCCTTTAGAGATCAGATTTAGAGGCACAGCTTAGTAAGTGGTTTTGATTTCGTTTTTTGCTTTAATCTCTTTTGCCTGCGGATCATAAACAATTGGGCACCAGGGACAGAAAAACAGTGAAAAATTGTATAGTGAGTCAAACTCAAAGCCAAGGGCTTTTGGCTTTTTTTTTTCTATCTAAACACCCCCAAAATATTACACCATCCCAATAATGATAGAAACTCATTTGAAGTGATTTTCAAAGGGGGTGATCACTCTTTCCTAGGAAAGCAGCATGCGAGATTTGAAAATGCATTGCTCACATGGGCTTATATAACTCTGCAGGTATGTAAGTCCCTACCATGTCTCTCTAGAATCAGGGATGGGTGGCAGGGAAAGCATATATAATGAGGTGATGATGAGAAATAAAAGTGTCTAGCTGGTTTCAAGAACATTTCTTGGATTAAATACATTAGTTCAAGTCTTCTTCAGGTCATAGGTCACTGATAGAGCACCATGGAACCTTTCAGCTTCCTAACTTTCACTCCTATCGGTCATTTTATTCTTGGGAACTAAGCTTAGCTATGAACCTAGCTGTAATCTCAGAACTGACTGACATTAGGACAAATTTATGTTAGCTTCCTTTGTTATGGATTGCTTATTATACAATTATGTAGCTCAAATCTTCAATAGGATGTTGTGAAGTCTGGAAAGAATATTACAGGAGAGATTCCTAAAATATTCTGAAAAAAGATTTGGAGGTTATATAAGTTTAGAATATAATATATACTGAAACTCTTAAGGATTCATCTTATACCTTGGCATAGAAGGCTCTGAGAACTTCCCTATAACAATACTTGTTTAACTCTATCAGAGCATTTCAAAATACTTAACCATGAACCTCTTAATATCGTGCCAAAATATATGTGGGTAATTCTATTCTAGATGATGTCATCTGGATGTTATAGTATTTTCAATCCTCCTCCCATCCTGCTAAAGTACTGGGTAATTTATATAGGTATGCATACATAAGCTGTTCCATATATGTTAGTATATAAATAACTAGATAATCAAAGAGAAAAGTCTTTAGGCATCATTAGTTAGTTGGAGGAAGGTGTCTTAATTTTATTCATAGTATGCATGTATACATCTCATTTTTATTTGATCCAGGAAATTTTTATCTGAACCCTTTATTCACCTGACCAGCAGTATCTAGTATCTCCATGGTGACAACTTCATCATCGATGGTTGCTTGGTGTCGATAGGTGGATTCTGAGAGAATGAGCAAAAAAAGATAAAAAAGCAAATTAGTTCATGATTTAATTTGATGTTTAAATTACAAAGTTGTCATAGAAGTACATCTGTTTATATAGCATAAGGGAATGTGCATCCTAGAGAGGAGAGGATGGATGTGCAAGAATGTGCCATTTCTATACTCTTTGAAATCCTAGAAGTACAGGTTCTCATGTGCGAGTCACAGATTTTCAGGGTATATAGCATGAGGGTATATCACCTGAGAGAATCTTTGTCTCTTTGCTCATTTTATTCTCCTATGAGGCCAGCTTCCTGATGTTCTCTTCCTTCTAAAATAAGGCCTCTACATCCTAGACTGAGAAAATGATTCCCACAAAATGCCTTCTACCTTGATATTCCTAAAATCCTGTTTCAGGGAATCACAGTTAGTTATTGTACCTGACAAGATGACATATAAGCAGGAGTTGTTCATTGCCTTCAAGACTCCAGCCCTGGAAATGCAGTGGACATTAGATAAGGTGGATAAGCCATTCATGTAAAAGATGACCATGTAAAGCTATGAGAAACCCTTGTGGCAGTAAAAGGCAGTTAGGCTCCATGTTTGGTGGTTGTGAGGAAAGCAGAGGAGGGCTGGGTTGCACAGAGAGAGATGCAACAAAGCAGAGTTCTCCTGCTCATGTTACCTCTTCAAGGTAGAAAAATGACAATAGCTCAGTGCCAGCTGAAGGCTGGTAGGGTAATATCAGAGAGGTCCCCAAACTCTACTGGGGTGAGGAGAAGTCAGCAGATACAAGAACTTTGGGTGGTCTAAGTGTGCCTTTCACCACATGACATGGCCAGAGGTTAAAATAAATACCAACTGGTACTGCTCTGTATAAAAACTAAAACAGTTGAAATAATGAACTCAACAAATGATTGACTGAGCCAATGAAGGTCAGGTTGAAGAACTCTTTCAGAAGGCATCAGTACATGATAAGAAGAAGGAAACTGTAAAAGTAAAATATAAGAGAGATGGATAATTGAAATAGACATGTTATTATCTCTTATAAAATGAGCCTCAAAGAGAATAAAATACACTTGGGGGGGGCAGTGAAAATACTTGAGGCTGTAATAACTGAGAATTTCCCAGGAGGGAAGGTCTTGAAACAGTTCAGATCCAAAGGACTAAAAGGACAAACAAGGAAAACATCATATATAAACTATATATATATATATATATATATATATATATATATATATATATATATATATATGAAACATATATAAAACATCACAGCAAAATTTAGGGATATCAGTGATAAAGACAAATTTTAAAGGGTCAACAGAAAAAAAGCACATCACCTATAGAAGGACATGACTCAGATTGACATTAGACTTCTCACCAGTAAAACTGAACTTGAGATCCCAATGGAGTAAAATAGACTAATCAAACCACACCAAAAGCAATCAAGAATTATAATTCTTGATGATACCAATATACTGGGGTGGGAGGAGTGGGGAGACACAAGAGGCAGTTCTTTTTTAACCACAGTTTTTGTTACTTTGCTACAAATATAATCTCCTACCTAAAAGACAAACTGCAGAAAGGAAGCTTAACTAAGTAGCATAACCCAGCCTTCTGCCTGCCATCAGCCCTGTGTCATGAACATTGCCATAGGCATGGCACATGGCTGAAATCTTTTCTGAACAGTACAATTTAAAAATGAAGTTATGTTCAATATATTTTAAAAGAGCATATTTTGCAGTATTGTTATTCTGTTAGAATAGGTAATCTGTATGTGGTATGTACAATGATTCTCAATTCTAGAACATTCCATCCTCCTACTCTTTATGTTAAATGAGAGATTATTATTTTGCTAATTTAATGCTCTAAAATACCATGTGTAGCAACTTCTCATCTATACATGTTCTCTTAACTACTTCCTTTTGCGTCTTCAGTGCTCCAGTTTGACAAGGAGAGGCCCAGACAGCAGCATGCATGTTAGGATCTATACCATTTCTGTTTCTTCCACTACTGTTCTGTGGTGGCCTTTGTGCTACCTTCCTTTTTAAAAGGGCTGGCATCAGCCTTAGGGCCTGAAAAACAGAGTTCTGGGCTCTCTTCCATTTCTTTACACCAAAAGTTGTCTGACAGACAGGGACATTTTTCTCTGTTGCTTCCATGATAAATAGGATATGTATTTCAACCACAGAAGGCCACAGTAGGGGGGAAATAAAATATAATGAAAATTGTATGAAGTTGTGTGATTCTTTGGCTGTTTGTTAACTGAAACGAAAATGATGGAATGCAGGAAATGAGGGAATGTCTGCCACAGACATAGCAGCGGGGAGTAGCAGTGATTTCATCTAGGCTGAGTATTGGTTTCATGCCATTTTGAGCCTTTTCTCTTTAAGCCTTTTCTCTCTCATTAGAAACCCATATCTTCATGTAAACAGTGAAGTATAGCCCACGCAGGCAAAATGTTGTGCCTCTAAGCGCTAACTTTAATGAAGCTAATTCTAAAAAAACATATTAAGCACTTTTTGGAATTAAACTTCACTATTCATTCTAAAACAAGAGAAAATGTGTATATGTGGGGAGAGTGGACACACCTTTTATTTTGTTTATGCTAACCTAAAATAGAAATTCCGAGTCTTTTTTTCTTTTTAAAAGGAAGGGGGGGGTGATTGTTTAAGGCATATATCTAAATGAACCAAAATATCATACACTAAAGACCAATATTAGTTTCAAGATGCAATTTGGTATATTAAAAATTATATCTGAATTGCATTGTATATGAACAATACATGATCTAAAACCTGCATTCAGTGACATTTCTATCAATAGAAGTATATTTTGTATACTCCAAGAGAACTTGATGCTCAAAGAGATGTTGTAGATGCTTAATCCTTTACTGATTTAGCTTTTTTTGTGTATTTCGACATATTAATATGGACATTTAGCCAGTACAGTAACAACAGCAGTTAGTAATGTTGATTTATGCTACAGTGGAAATTGTACTGACTTGAGTTCTGTTACTGGTCTAACCTCACACAAGCCACATAATGTGGGATGAATTTACTTCACTCGACTTGTTTCCTTATTTGCCTAATGACGACCTCAATGTTCCCTGCTGTGCCAATACTGAATAGTTTCATGAGTTGGCTAAGTACCTCTGTTTTAGTATCCAATTCAGATAATTTGTTCTGGGTGTGCCTGTCTCTTGTGTAAACCTTTCTTTCCAAACAGTGGGTACTGTGAAGCAGGAAGGAAGAACTAATCACAAAATCCAAGTGTCATTGGGTCTGTCTCCCAATTCCTACCCTCGTTCCTATCTGAGCCTTTACTAACGAGAGAGAGATGCCATAATCCATTCGAACACAGAGTAAAAGGTGCCTCCAAGATGGTAATAGTAGTGGTAAGTGCTGATATGCAGTCTCTCTCTTCTCCAGACACCAACACACACACACACACACACACACACACACAACCATACACATCTAAGCCTTTGTCCATATGCTCTGCCACAATCAGCACTCTTCTGAGGGACTCTCAGAAGCAGGGATTCAGTTCCTGTTGGGGATCTAATCAGAACACAGACCCTGTTGCAAATAGAACACTACACTCACCACCATAAAGCACTTTTGCTGGTCAGATGGTGCAAGTCCCAAACCTCAAAGGCTTCAGTGCTGGTTTTCAAATGCTAGTCATAGACCAGCTCTGATCCCTGACAAACATTTCACTGCGAAATGAGAAAAATTTAAGGAAAACTAAAATTGCCTAATGTAAAGAACTGAACTTTTTTTCTTAGATTATAGCCTTAAAACATTTGGATGTTAAGTATACTTGCCATTCTATGAAATGCAAGTGCAAATAGAATATTTAATTTAGGGACCCCCTGGGTGGCTCAGCAGCCTTCGACCCAGGGCATGACCCTGGGGTCCCGGGATCCAGTCCCACATCAGGCTCCCTGCATGGAGCCTGCTTCTCCCTCTGTGTCTCTGCCTGTCTCTCTCTCTGTATCTCTCATGAATAAATAAATAAAATCTTTTAAAAAAAGAATATTTAGTTTAAAATTAGTTTTAAATAATTTTAGTTCTCTCTCACCTCTGTGCCTTGTTTGTATCTCTAATGGCAGTTCTTATGATAATACCTCTCTTTAGAAGACCAAAAAGCAAAACCTACTGAAATGAAAAGTCCGGGAATCATTTGCTATTATAGATGCAAACATTTTCTTCTTAGTTGTACTTCAGAGCAGTAAATATTCAACTTCCCTAATATGTCGAATGGTGCTCATAGTCTTTGGCTTCTCATGGAGCAGTAATTCTATTATAGGTTGAAAACACTGCACGATTAAAAAATGTTGCTACCTATTTTTGTTGAAGTATAATTAACTTAGAGTGTTATAGTATGCTCCAGGTTTTTGAAGAAGGCTCTGGATTCAGAATTCAAGGCTGTTTTGGCAAATATGCCACTTAGCTTTTTAATGGTAGCTTTCCTTTCTCGTGGTGGTTTTGAAACGCTATGATAGTGTAAAGTCAAGCCCAGGAAATGCTTGATTCATCTTGCATCAAATAGATGGGAACCTCCTGTAGGCTTGAACATTGGTGACTTCTAGCATGCACACACACACACACACACACACACACACACACACACACACCAGTTTCCAGGGTGAGTTAATGAAACCCTCACCTAGAAGTGAGTCATACATCAGATACTCCTGAAGTCTGATCAAGGCTCTTGTTGCTTAGCAGCAGTAATCCTTTCTGAACAGTACAGTACAAGGTCACTCAATAAAGTTTCATTGTTCCTAGTGAGGGAAGCCTGTATTATAAATAACCAATGCAGGCAGATTTCTATTAACAGCAGTTGTTTTTCAGAAGGAATAAAACAAAAGGGACAATGATTCACCTAAGACTAAAAATAGTAACATTAGTTACTGGAACATATTCAGAGAGGTAAAAAAAAAAGAGATAATTTTTTATAAGCTTCATCTTTTGTTGAAATATACTAGGATTGCTAAGTAAAATCAGGATTTTTCTACTGAACTCCGGTAAACCATTAAGGTTCTCAGGAACTATAATCTTTGTAAAGCTTATATAAGTAATAAAAATATCAGAGGAGAGTGGGACAAAAATAGATAATAAATGATTTTTTAAAAACAAGTGCATGTTTGATACAAATATATCATTTTAAGATTAGATTGCACTTATATTAAAAACATGTTAAAAATTACTGATGTTAAAAAACGATTTAAAAGCAAAAACAGAGAAGTAAAGACTAATAAAAATAGATATGTTATTAGATCATAAAAAACTGAATACTATAAAGAGGTGAATCTTCCCAAAGTAATTTATAGTTTTAATTCAATTCCAGAAAATCATGTCATGCTATTATAGAGTTTTAAAAATTGGCCTTAGAGAATAGACTAGAAATACTAGCCAAAGTAATTTTGTATAAAGTTTAAGAAAGAAGACCTCTCTACTGTGTGTCAAAATGTTCTAAAGAGCACAATTATGAAAAGTGTGTGGTATTGGTGGTGGATATAAAAACAAAAGCAAATCTAGAGCTGCATCCTAATGTAAATGACCCAATGTACTAAAAAAAAAAAAACAGGTTTGGAAGTAGGGAGAAAAGGTGGGGACTATTTAGTAAATAGTAGCAGGACAATTTGTCAACTATTTGGAAACACTGTTGGATCTTGAGCCTGTACTTCTCACAAAAGTAAGTCCCAGATGGATCAAGAAGTTAAAAATTAAATAAACTTAAAAGATCACTCTGTATTCCTGTCTCTGGTCAGTTTTTCTTCATAGTATTTATCACTTTTTGACATATATTTGTTTATTGACTCTTCTGTATTTACTAGATTGTTAGTTCAAAAATCCAGAGGCTTTCCTTTCCTGCCTATTGATGTATCCTCTGCACCTGGAATAATCTGATACATAGGAGATGATTTATGATATTTGCTGAATAAGTGAATAAAAGCAATAAAAGGAGGCATATATGGAAAGAAATATCCCTTTTTACCTGAACACTTGTAAGCTTGGAGTCATAACCAAATCAAAACAAAATGAAATTTAAAAAAAAAAAAAGGAATAATTGCCCATTACACTATTCTAAGGCCAGCTCAGCCTGGATCCTGTTACTGGTAAGGAAACAATGTCTCTCCCTCCTTCTCTGGATTGAAAAGTTGTTGCCCTTTACAAAACCAGCCTGGGTCCCAGATGTGTAAGGAACAAAAACTCAAAAGATTATTTCAGAGTAAAATCTGAAGCTGAAATTAGAACCCAGGGATTGTCAGCATTGTTTTGAGGATGACAACAAAATAGGTATCTATTGGACTAGGTATAGGTATGTTTTGGACTATTTAAAAGCATGATGAATGCTTCATACATCAATATTATGCTACTTTCAAGATCCACAGACATTAATTTTTGCTGCTTCTTTTTTTCTTTTTTAAATAGGCTTTACTCAGATCCACTGAAGAGAAACAGTTTATTTTTATGTTTTCCCCAAATCAGTATTCAGACAGTTTATTTTATTGTAATACTCCCCTCAGCATGCCAGTCTCTTCCACACCAGATTAGTCTTGTCCACTGGTGTCCTCCTTCTCCCACTAGAATGAATGATACTACATTTCCCGAAGGGAGGGCATCATGTTGTACCCACTTCCTTCTTGTCTCGTCTCCAGTCTGACCTATTTTTTTTTCATCTATGCATGAAAACCCTGCATGGTTCTAAGCACAGACAGCATGAGACACATGTCTAGTTTCTTTAAAGACTTTGCATGATTTGATAAGGCACTTCCCAAGCAACTGGTAGGTGCTTCAAAATGTTGCAAAAGAAAATGTCATTGCCGCTTTTAGGTCATAAACTTTGACTGGAAAGAGGAGGAAACAAAATTTGACCTACCAAGAGTGGGATCATATTCCCAGATGAACCGTTTGGTCAGGAATCTCACTACAAGAGCTGTGGAAAAAAAAGAGCAACATTTCAAACAAATTTGTTAATTTTCTTATAGTTCTTATCCTTGTATCGAAAGAGAAATAGCTCAGACAACCATAGTGCTTTATATTTCTTGGCACATAAACTCAATGCATTTATTTACGTTTATTCAAGTACTTTTTCAATTTCATATTGTGGCCTAAAAACTTGTATAATGTTTTAATGGTACATTAACAGGTTAGATTTGTTCTTTTAGTTACAGGGTTAAAACAAACAAAAGACATCACAATGTGAAAATGCTCACATATAAAATTTTTAGCAAAACAATAAATTTGGATGTGTCACAATATAGGTGTCTAAAGTTTGAATATTGATAACAATTAATAGCAGTGAGTTGAAAACACAAAGAATTTTAACTGTAATGAAAAGATCACTAGGTGGTAATTTGCATTTAAAAAATAGATATTTAAATGGGCATTTGGGCGGCTCAGTCAGTTAAGCAGCTGACTCTTAATTTCTTCTCAGGTCATGATCTCAGGGTCATGAGATTGAGCCCTGCACAGGGGGAGTCTGCTCGAGATTCTCTTTATTCCTCTCTTTCTGTCCCCCCCACCCCACTTGTGTGTGTGTGTGTGTGTGTGTGTGTATACATGCTCTCTCTCTAAATAAATATTTTTAAAAACCCAGCTATTTAAAATTAAGGATTTTATTAATGACTCATTAAAGCTCATCAAAGATGAAACTGATGAAACAGTACAGTCAGAGGTAGGGTCCTGAACCGTGTGAAACACTACTTGCCTGATCTTCTCAACCCTTACTTCATCTCTATGAGGCAGATACTATGATTGTTTCCATTTTTCAAATAAGGAAACTGAGGCTCTGAAAGCTCAACAAATTTCACTGAGTTCACTTAGCTAGTTAGTGGCCAAGTCAGGACTTGAGCCGTGTAGTCTGTTTCCAAAGCCGGTGATTTATCCATTATTCTGAAGTTAATTTAAGGCCTGGGCCATCCAGATAATACTTGACTAGAACCTGGTGACAGAAGGAGAATTGGTAAAATGTGTCGGCTCCAATGTCCTTAAAAACTGGTAGGACATGGGGCACCTGGGTGGCTCAGGGGTTAAGGGTCTGCCTTTGACTCAGCTCGTGATCCCAGGGTCTTGGGAACAAGCCCCACAGTCGGGCTCCCTGCTCAGCAGGGAGTCTGCTTCTCTCTCCCCCACTCCCGCTGCTGTATGCTAGCGTGCTCTCTCTCTCTCTGTCAAATAAATAAATACAATCTTAAGAAAAGAAAACCAACAACCGATGGGACACATGCTCAACATTTTCCTGTAGGTGTACTGAAAACAGCAGCTTTTAATCTTTAAAATATTCTTTTTTGGAAAAGGGTGTCACAGACACTTTGAAAATGGAATGAGAGCTTGGAATCTGTTCCCTGGTGAAGTGCATATTATGTGCATTTTGGCAAACAACTTCAGCAGGCTAATGAGCCCTCTGAAGACCTTCTGTGGTCTTCCTGGGATCCCACTGATCCTCACTAAAGAATGTCTATCACATTTTATAGTTTAAAAATATCTATTATTAGAGTTTTTTTTTTTTTTTATTTTTACCAAAAGGCCCTGGATGTATGAGTCTAAGGATACTCCTGGAAGAAACAGAACTAGTTATTTGGAGATTACTGTTAGTTTCTTTGTTGCCCCTGCAGGATCAGCAGAAGTGTATCGTCCCTATCATAGTGTCTTATGTGAGAGATCACAGTGCAAATTACGATGAGAACCTCATAAAACAGACCACAAACATATGTGGCTTGGCTGGAGACTGAGAGTAGCAATGTTCTTTCTAATTACAGAGTGTGAGTCTGAATTTAAGCCAAAATATTTGCAGTGCCTAAAGTAGCAAGGCCACTGACCCTATAATACTTCCCACAGTGAGTGTACTTGTGGTTTTATCTGCAATTTTCAGTCTGTCACTGTTCACTCTCTTGAGAATCCTTTTTTTTTTTTTTTTTGGGTGTGTAAGACGCAGTAAGCAGTAGACAGATATTTTTCTGTTTTTAAATTAGCATGTTAGGAAACATAACTAACTGCCTACAGTATCCATAGTTCACCTTTTGTTAGAATATGTAGTTTTAACTCTAAAAGTTTCAACTGGAAAAATACATTGATCAGACGTCTTTAAGCAATAATGTAGTAAAATTAAAGTCTTACATAACTGAAGTTTGAACTTCCCCAATTCTAAGACCATTTAAACTTCAATTATTTCTTCAAGAAATCTTTCTAAAATGTATTTGAGACTCCATTGCCTTTCAAAACTGAGTATATTGAACATAACCAAATCATTTAAAAATGCCTAGATCTTAGTTAACCTGGATTAGTACCCTATGCAGTTACACAATAATACTTTCAGAATCCATAGAATGGTTGAAGCAACACAACTCTAGAATGCTAGGGCTTTAAATCATTTTAGTTTTTAAGTATATATATTCATATGTACATAGCTTTTTTTCCTCTCTCAAATACCATGGCTTTCTCTCTTTTTTAAAAGATTTTTTAAAAAATTATTTATTTGAGAGAGAGAGAGAGAGAAAGGGAGAGAGAGAGTACATGAGAGGGGGGAGTGGCAGAGAGAGAGGGAGAAACAGGCTCCCCACTGAGTAGGGAGCCTGATGTGGAACTCGATCCCAAGACCCTGAGATCACGAGCTGAGCCAAAGGCTGGCACTTTACTGACTGAGCCATTCAGGTGCCCCTGGCTTTCTCTTTTTGCCACAGTCACTGAGACCACCTCCAAATCCATCTGTATGCTTCCTTTGTTACTTTTATTATTCCCAAGACCGATAAACCATATTAACAAGCTTGTTAGAATTTTTCTCACATTAGAGTAAATTAGCTCTGTGGTTGGATACTAAGGAAGCCGTTCTATGAATATAAACAGGATTCTGGTGACCTTTGAGATGTCATGTTTGTTGTTGAGAAGCTGAGTTATTGGTTCAGTTGCAGAAAGCCACCTTCCAATGGGGCAGCGTTGCTAGGCTTTGTCATTGAAATCAATCTAAACATTTCTAATATTGTTAAGAGACACACATTATTATTTGATGGCCATTTTAACAATAGTATCATACTTTTAAAGTTCATTCTATTTTTTTTATTGGAGTTCAATTTGCCAACATATAGCATAACACCCAGTGCTCATCCCATCAAGTGCCCCCCTCAGTGCCCATCACCCAGTCACCCCCACTCCCTGCCCACCTCCCTTTCCACCACCCCTTGTTTGTTTCCCAGAGCTAGTTTTTTATTTTAAAAGATTGATTTATTTACTTGAGAGAGAGACAGAGAGACAGAGGGAGAGTAGAGGAAGACAAGCAGATTCCCACTGAGTGGGGAGCCCAATGCAGGACTCGATCCCATGACCTTGAGATCATGACCTGAACCAGAGTCAAGAGTCAGATGCTTAACTAACTGAGCCACCCAGGCGTCCCCAATTCAGTCTATTTCAAATGCAGCAAAAAACATCCAAACCACATTGAAGAATTGACATGCCTTATGTTTATTCTTGAAGGACATGTTTTTATTTCTCTCACACACAGATTATTCATGGAAAAGACAAGCACATTGTCTATATTTTTAAGCTTTCAAAAGTATTTTAATTGAAAATTATTAGTCTCAAGAATGAAAATAACTTTACATCTGTGGAAGGGATTTCTGTTAAAGGCTCTATTATTTACATTGTGTCTGAGGTACTTTTGTGACATTCACCATTTACCGATGGAATCATAGAACTTCAATATTATTTACCCACAAATTTGATTATAATTTTATTTAGGAAATATGACTTTCACATGGGATATGTCTTGCCATGTCTCACCTCTTCCACCACTACCACTCTCATCACATGATTTCACCTGTTAATGATAATACAATTGCTTCCTCAGTAGTGTTCATCCTTCAGCTGCACTCCCAGAACTCCCTCAAACTATTCTCCACAAAGCAGCCAATGCTTCTGTTAAATCATCGCATGCCACATCTTTTCCCCAAATGCTCCCTGACTTTATCTCATTGGATAAATATTTATTGAGTGACTACTCTATCAGGTTCTATTTTAGGACTTTGGACTAGTCCAGTAAATAAGTGAGGTCATTTCCTGCCACTCCCCCAGTCATGCATTCCGTAAATCTACTACTACTACTAGTACTGTTAATATCACTACTACCACTACTAGTAATAATAGTAATAATAAAAAAACTGAAAAGCTATTTTATTGTTATTATTATTTTACTTGATTTTTTCTTTAGAATCTGTATTCCTGAGGGCATTTAATTGGTTTATCACTGTTTTCTAGTATGGGGAACATTGTCTGGCACACAGTAGACTGCAAAACACTTGTTGAATAGATGAAAAAGATACATCAATCCTTGTTACAGCTCACTCTTCTTAGAGTTAGATAACAACCAGGGGTTGAGAGAAGCAGCAGAAAAAACAAAGCAAGAGAGTTCACAACAGAACCATGCCATGTTTCCATAACTTTTTCTTGAAAGTTTATATAAATATATAATCTGCAATGCCTTCTAATGGGTACTTCATAATCCTCCTACAAATTATACTTCTGTAGTTTTTTTAAATGATTAATACATAATTGATTTAATTTTCTTTTGAATACCTTTTCCTCTTCATCCCAACTAGCCTGAGCAAAAGTCTTGATGTAAAATGGTGGTATGGATAATCTTTATGTTTGCTAGCAATCTGATATAAGATCTTGTTTTCCCTGAAGTTTTGAGGTTTGACATATTTAATTGGTTGCAGGTAAGTTTCTGCATTCTGAAATATCTTATTTTCTTCCCTTTGCCTTGAAAACCTACCTTTCCACTAAATAAGCCAAACTTGTCTAAAAGTTAGAGAAGAACATTTTGCTTAATGTATTACCTACTTGAATAACTCTGCATTATATACGGTTTATTTTTATATTACTATAACTGAATTTCATGATTATCTATGAAAGCTGCCTTCTAGCAAAATGGAAAATTCACTAGGTAGAATTTAATCCAAGGAAATATTATTTAATGGCACATCAATTTAATAATTCCATCGGATAGTTCATTTATAAGCAAATGCTAAAAGGTAACATTTCTATATTAAAATAATTATGCCATTTCTAAAAATTAACAAGTCTGGGTGAGTTATTCAAAATGATTTCCAATGTCATTATCAAGAAGAAAATATCAAAAGTACCAACTTTAATGATCAGAATCATATTTTAAAATCATGGTTGAGGGGCAGCCTGGGTGGCTCAGTGGTTTAGTGCCTGCCTTCAGCCCAGGGCCTGATCCTGGAGACCTGGGATCGAGTCCCATGTCAGGCTCCCTGCTTCTCCCTCTGCCTGTGTCTCTGCCTCTCTCTCTCTCTCTTTCTCTCTCTCTGTGTCTCTCATGAATAAATAAATATATAAATCTTAAAAAAATCAATAAAATCATGATTGAATATGATCTGTATGGTAAACCAACTTTCAGAAAGAAATGAACTTTTCAAGGTAAATGAACACTAACACACATGATAGCCTCAAAAAAATTTAAAAATATACTCAAGAGAGATTCTGACAGAACTTTCAAATATTACTTTTCAGGCTCATGTTCTTAAAACAATTCTTGTGATGCCATTATTTTTCACTTCTACGGTTTACAAAATAACCTGAGGTGACCCAATTAACAGTGTTTATAATACAATTGTTTTGTAGATCCTTAAGTATATATGGTCCCCAAAATATTTGTGGTTATTATTCTTCTCTATAGGTCTCTTGAAGAAGTGTCCTTAATGTGAAAATCTAGTCCTTTTGTCTGAAGGGAACTTTCTTATTTCACTGATATATATTGAATGCTCTATCACTTAAAGCAGTTTCCAGTTACCTGTCCTCTCCAAACTTCAGCTTTCTCATCTATAATATATGGATAGCAATACTACCCTATGGCTCAGAGTTGATTCCCTTGCTTCCCCTGATCCTCACACACTTTCTCAACCTGAATTTCAATCACTTCCAGTAGTGTTCCTTATGCTTAAATCAGCCTGCCAGATTGTTTGTACTATTTAATATCATGCATGTTCATCTCTGAATGCATCTAATCATGTTGTTCCTGCTGCCTTGAAGGTCCTTATCTAACAAATAAAATCCTAATCATTCTTCAAAATCTAGTTCAAATATAACCTCCTTTGTGAAACAGTTCCTTTCTCTATCAATTAGCTACTGCTGCTGAACAAATATATACCCCCAAACTCAGCAGCATGCAACAATGAATATTTATTATAAGAAAATTATAATGTGCTTATGAAACTGTGGTCAACTGATTGTGCTGGAAAAAGCCCACTAACTGTGTTTAAAACAGCCAGTTCAGATTGTTTTAGGACAGGAAAACAATTTCTGTTTCAATTAAGAGTACTTCAAAGAACACTGTTCTTCACCTAAATTCCTTTTGAATTCTGCCTGTAATCCTGGTAACACACCCAGTGAAACCCTTGATTTAATATTTGCTCAAAGATGGTGCTTGTTGTCTTCTACATTCATATAATAATGAGAACTTATTATGAATATGTATTAAGTGATGTGTATGGTTTTCATTCTGTAACCTCTGGGACCTTCATAAAAAAATACATAGTTCCTGGGGCACCTGGGTGGCTCAGTTGGTTAGTTAAGTGTCTGCCTTCAGCTCAGGTAATGAATTCAGGGTAATGATCAATCAAGCCCCACATTAGGCTCACTGCTCAGCAGGGGGTCTGCTTCTGATTCTGTCTCCCTCTGGCACGCCTCCTGCTTGTGCTCTCTCTCTGTGCTCTCACTCTCTCCAATAAAAAAAATAATAATAGAAAAACATAGTTACTTTTAAGTTGTAAGACCAGTAACTTTGAGATAGTCTTTAATGACCTTCCACAAGAGTCTACTAAGTTCAGAACATTTATGTTGCAATGAGTCTCAATTATTCTGTGGAAAAAAAAAAAAAACACAACTATTTCTGCTGAAGGGAAAGAAGGCAAAAGTGGATAATACTAGCAAAAGCATAGCCCACCACGGGTTGCCAGTATATTCACAACATGTTATCCAAATCATTTTTCTATTTTTTTAACAACAAAATGTTTCAACATTCAATAGAATTCTTAAAGCTTGAAAACTACATGAAGACATTATAATAAACATACCCAGTATCCTAAATGTGAAACTTCTCAAAATTAGACTGCCAGACCAGGAGAGAGTAGCTCTCTTCCCCCTCCTCCTCCTTTCTTCCTTTTTACAGAACGTACAGTATAATTACCTGGCCATTAGAAAACAGAGGCAGTGGTGTGTAATCCCAAGCCTGCATGGGTGGCCAAATCAACAGTACATTGGTTTCAGGTTGAATTTTATAAACTATAGGTAAAATGTCACAATAGATAAAGGATTTGAAAAATAATGAAAAGGAGAAAGATGAGAGAGTTTAATACCATTTGGGAACTGTTTTCTCACTTCAATAAACACATCAGTGTAAGCAGAATCATAAAAATTATGATGGGAAAGCATTTAAACGTAATGCACTATCACTAGCTTTGCTACCCACCTTCATTTGGTGAGTGTGCACCGTTAGGTCAGATGCTTTACCTTAACTTTACATACGTACTTGGTCCTTGACCAACATAGGTTTGAAATGTCTGGGTCTATTTGTATGCACATTTTTTAAATAAATACTGTACAACACCATAAATATATTTTCTTTTCCTCATGATTTTTCTAGTGACACTTTCTTTTCTCTAGCTTACTTTATTATAGGAATACAGTATATAATACATAACATACAAAATATGTGTTAATTGACTTAATGGTATCAGTAAGACTTCTGGTCAACAGTAGGCTATTAAGTTTTGGGGGAATCAAAAGTTATACATGGGTTTTTAATTGTATGGGAGGTTGGTGTCCTTAACCTCCACATTGTTCAAGAGCCAACTATGTGTCTTTACCCTTCACTGCCTTATAGCACAGTGTATATGTATATGTGTATATGCCTATGGATATGTATCTGTGTGCATCAATGAAGAAACCGAAGCTCAGATTATTTACATTTCTTTCTGGAATGTTTGCTCAACTTTCAGTGCCCCACCCTAACTCATTTAGTGGAATCCCCTCTTTCTACAGATGAGGAATTTGTTACTGGACAGCTTTTGAGTCCTGCTGATATGATCCTCCATGGTTATTAAACTCTTAACTTGAAAACTTTGGGGGTGAAATTGTTTGTACTTTACATAGAGGATGCATTTTGAAGAAAATATATTGTGTGATCACAAACACTGCTTTTATTACAAAAGAAAAGAATCAAAGACCTGGCAAAAAAAAAAAATAAAGTCTGAAATGTCTCTAGGAAAAATAAAGCTTGAAATGTCTCCGATATAAACTTCTGAACATTCATGAGTTTCTTTAATAGACTTAATGTAGAGCACTAATACTGTTCTTTTTATTCTGTAATCCATGGTGTATAAAAACATACAGAAGACAATGTAGTCATCCTCATGATACAATTTTGCTTCATCATTTTATTGTAGTTGACTGTATGTTTCTAAGGTGTCTTTTAGAGCTTATCATTATTATTATTTTATATAATGCAAAGATCATAACTTCTTTTGGGTGTTCCATAAATACTTCCAGGCTCATTTCTTTTTTAAAACTATGTACCCTTAAACATCCAAATAAGCTAAAAACTAGTCCACATGTTAAGCAGGTGATATAGAACTGAATCAAAGAGGAAAAGAAAGATGTATTTAGAATGGAATAGACTCGGGGCACCTAGGTGGCTTAGCAGTTGAGCGTCTACCTTTGGCCCAGGTTGTGATCCTGGGGTCCTGGGATAGAGTCCCACATCACGCTCCCCATAGGGAGCCTGCTTAGCCCTCTGCCTATATCTCTGCCTCTCTCTGTGTGTCTCTCCTGAATAAAAAATACAATCTTAAAAAAAAAAAAAAAAACAAAGAATGGAATAGACTCATAGATGGAGTTACTATTCACCACATAGCATTTCTAACTGTGTAACTAGTGAGGCACCACCTCCCCTTTAAACTGTCAATCACTGACCTTCCCAAACCATCAATCACTCCCTACCTGACATGAACTTGTTTGTTTCTTCCCTATTATAGAGCATGTACAACTGTTTTATAGATATTAATTTACATTTCTATGTGTCTTACAAATTCTGAGGCTGTAGATTAAGCCTTGTTCATCTTTATCTCCAGTGGCTGGCACATCACCTGATACCATTAAACAGGCTCAATAAATATTTGAGAAACAAATGAGAAAACAATTAAAAACTAGATAAATTATTTGGCTTCCATATTACCATTGTCTGTACGCTAGGGTGTCTTTATCATTTAAAGATAACGTGTTCTTTCAAGTACCTTCTACTGAATATATATCACCCTTCTCAGGTCCAGTGCCTAGTGCAGATGCCCATCACAAACCTGACAGACAGAGAAGGGCATGATCCATGATGCCTCTTCTCCTAGGCCAGAGAAGAACCACTATCCCTGATCTCATACTGATAGCAGCCTCAGGTTTAACTCCAACACTGCAGTGGTAAAAAGCTTCACAAAAGTAGAAATAAACATACGTACAGAAAACAGAGGGAATTGTACTCTATGTTTGCAGAGATAGTTTATTGATAAATAAATTAAATTTATGGAACCAAGAATCCACTTACTAAATGACATTAGTTGTTGGATTAAAAGTGTATATACTCTGCAAAAATATGATCAGGGAGATTTTAGTTCTGTTTTAAATCAAAACATGATTGGGAATTCTGACACGCTAAATATCAGAAGGGCAGTTTGTATTGAATCCTGACCACAAGCTTATTTATGTCTCACAACATTCTTAAAAGTAGGAATTAAGGCTCCAACTTTACATGTAAGAGACCTGAACCAAGAAGTAAATAAACTTGTCTATTTTACAAAGCAGTAAAGTGACAGAACTGAGATTAAACCCGTGTTTGTTTCCTTTAAACCTCCTGTTTTTTCCAATATTCAATACATACCACTATATTTTAGTATTTCTCTGGATATGATCTAATTCTGAATGGTTGACATTGTTTTCAAAGTGAGCATACTTCCTATGAAGAGGCATGCTTTGGAAAAGCACATTTTTTTGTTCATCACTAGATTTCTTCATCCTTGGTGGAGGGAATATCCATGACCAGAAACCATGGCAACACAGAAAGAGAATATGAATTTCAAAAAGGAAACTCTTATATAAATAAGATTTTTGTTTTTCTCTGAAGCAGGTCTTTAAGGATGCAGCAAAGGAGGAAAACAAGTGTATAATGATATAGATGTAGGGTAGAACATGATAAGCAACTGCTTCCTACTCGTTTCCTCAGACATTTGCAAGTTCATTCTTTCAACAACGACGAGGAAACCCAGAATGTCAGGAACCATTTTAGGCAGTGAAGGAAACAGGGAAGAAAACAAGATACAGTTTCTATTCTTGAGGAGATGAGAGTCTGTGCCTTTGTATGTTTCAGGAAAAATAAAAAGATCTATAGGTAGAATATTATCTAATTTAAGTCCTATTATGATGTCTGGGCAAAAGGATGAAAGCCAGACGGAGGTGAGTCCAACTGACTTTAGTGCATCAGAGAGAAAAAAACAAAATAAAATGAAAAAAAAAATCTTGTGTTTTCTGGAAGAGAAAATGTAACAGACAAAATCTAAGTAGTTTGTCTCAAGGATCAAGCCTATAACTGCTTCTGTTCCATCTTAGAGACTGCAAACCAGAAGGCTTACCTAAAATACAAGAGGAAGTTCAGTTTCACCTCCTTCCCTTTGTCACCTAGGTATATCATCCTTCTGTTAAATCAGGACTCAAAAAAAAATACTATACATCAAATTTCCCTGTTCTCCCATTTCTGGAGTCCAATACTTATGGTCCTTCATATCTTATTCCTGGGTCTTTCCTCAACCACCAACCCTCAAGTTCATGTTCTTTTTAGCAGTCCTCTCTTTTCTTTTTTTTTTTTTAAGATTTTATTTATTTATTCATGAAAGACACAGAGAGAGAAAGGCAGAGATGTAGGCAGAGGGAGAAGCAGGTTCCAGGCAAAGCCTGATGTGGGACTCGATCCTGAGACCGTGGATCATGCCCTGAGCCAGGGGCAGGTGCTCAACCCCTGAGCCACCCAGGTGTCCCGGTCCTCTCTTTTCTATGATTACTCTAGCCTCCTCTAAGAAATATGGGCTGTTGTGCCTAAAATCAAAGTGAATTATAGACTGAGCCTTGGTCTAGTAGTCACATCATGTGGGGGCCAGGACAGCTCTTTGAAGTTTTGGCTTAAGAACTGTCCGTGACAGCTGAGACCAAGAATGTGCCAGTTTGGAATCTCAGGACCCACAGTGGATGGGGCTAAAAGCCTTTTCTGAACTGAGGAGCTAGACTACAAAGGAAATGTCAAAAATCATACAGCAAACAGTGTGATTTAAAATGTCAGATCTTAAAGAGAGGGGCTTGGAGCAAAGATATGGACATGGAATTCAGATTTCAGAAATACTGATATCTAAATTTAATAATTTTCCACTTGTCTTTGTTACTAAATCTTTCTCTTCTCCCTCCTCCCCTATGAGTTCTACACATATCCATTTAATTGATAAATATTTACCGAGCACATGCTAGGCACCAAAGAAAACAAGGCCGAGAGGATCCCCTAAGCAAGATATTAGAAATGACTTCACATTAGAACTAAATTTTGAGGGCAGCCCCGGTGGCACAGCGGTTTAGCGCCGCCTGCAGCCCAGGGCGTGATCCTGGAGACACTGGATGGAGTCCCGCGTCAGGCTCTCTGTATGATGCCTGCTTCTCCCTCTGCCTGTGTCTCTGCCTCTCTCTCTCTCCCTCTCTGTCTCTATGAATAAATAAAATCTTAAAAAAAAAAAAAAGAACTAAATTTTGAGCTGGGTCTTAGATGAGTTGAAACTCATGAATGTAGGAAGGGCATTCCAAGCAAAGAGGAATGTTCAAAGGCCTAGAAGTGGAAGAGCCTGGTCTAGAACCACATGTGGTTCAAGGTAGGTTGAGTGGTCTGAGGGTAGAGTTTTGTGGAGGGTAAGTTGTGAGCTTCTTCAGAAATCAGACCAGGAAGGTGCTCCTATGTCACCTTTAAGAGCTCAGATTTTACTCTGAAATCTATGAACACACAGCAATCTGAGTAGGGGGATGGCTTAATATGAACTGGTTACTTATGGAAATTGTTCATTGTTTAGTTGCAGAGTGAGACAGAGAAATTAGTCCATAGGGCATAAAAGTCTGGGGTAGCATATTCTCTGAGACAGAATATAATGAAATAGGAGCAAGTGAAGGGGGGGGGGGGGGAAAGAGCAAGTCAGGTTAGGTTTGAGCAAGTGGAACAAGAGACATTAATGAGAATATCCAGATAGAGAAGTTCCATCTATCCATCTGTCCATCCATCTATCCTCTATCCTTCCATTCATCTACTCATCTATCACACATTAAACATATGCTCATTAAATATCTATCATGTCCCAGGCACTGCTTGACATATAGGCAGCTGACATCACCCTCCTGAAGCTGGAAGAAGTGATCTTTGCCCTAGTGACACTTTGTAGTGATTAGTAAATGCAATGGCCATGGTTAAGGTGTCCCATATAGGCAGTTTAAAGTAAGAAAAGAGAAGTTAGCACAAAACTCTATGTTCATTCTCATCCTATGGTGATCTTTTTAGTTTCCTTTTTAGTTTTCCCCTATCTCAACCCCTCAAAATTTCCAGCTAAACTAAAAAAGTTGATGGTTCAAGCCAAGGGACAAAAATTTGTTCATATAGCTGTAGTTTCTGAAGCAGTCCATCTCTGACGCTACCCCCGCTCCTTGCTCTGCTCCCTGGGAAGGTCAAAATAATTTGACATAAAAACTCTTAAGCCATATAAAAACACAGAAATGGAGTAATTTAATGGAAATTTAAAATTAGGGCAATATAAAAGTGAGTGCTTTGTAATGCCACAAGTTAAAATGAGAAGTAAATTAGTTCCACATGGGCGTCTAGGGATTGCTTTTAAATTATTAGGTTTAAGCCTGAAAATTTTGACTTGTCCTGCATTCTGACAAAAATATCACTGAGAGACAGAGTTACAGGAAAAATGTCAGTTCTCTTCACAAGGAATTTATTAAGGATAAGTGCTATAATCTCTAAGAATTAATAAAGCAAACACTTGTCTCTGAAAATAGCCTGAAAGTCTAGCTTCAGCGCATGCTAAGTCCTAAGAGTTGGTAAGGTAAAGGTTAATTTGATATGAAAACTGGAATTTAGAATGACAAATGAGAATGGGAAAAATGGCAGAACCCTGACTTGTAATTCCTAATATGTTTGATAGGGAGCAGAGGTTAGGGGATGCTTAGAAAGAATGTAAAATCAAAAATATTTTGTTTTAAATTTAAAAATTAACTTGTATGACTGAATAACAACAAATTATTCCTGAATTTAAATTGAAAATAGAAATAAGAGGAATTAAACTTGGAATATGGTAATCAATTGATTTGGCTTTATCCTTTGTTTGTATAGAGATTAATAAAGTTATGGATTCTGTGCCCAAGAATTCAAACCAGTTTATGTAAATTGAAAATTATTATTCATTTTAATTACAAGTGATGTTTAAGAATAAGAGTGATGTTTTACTAGAAGAACCAAGATGGCTTGGTAGGTTAAGCATCTGACTCTTGAATTCAGCTCAGGTCATGATCTCAGGGTCAGGGGATTGAGCCCCATTGGGCTCTGCACTGGGCTGGGAGGCTGCTTAAGATTCTCTCTCTCACCTTCTGGCCCTCCTTACCTCTCTCGCACCCCGTTTGACCACTTTCTCTCTCTCTAAAAGAAGAAATTACTAAATTTTCCAAACCAGAGTTTTTAACTTAATAATTTTTAATTTAATATGTTTTTATTAAAATAATATTTTATACCAAAGCATTATATTTAAACAGAATTATCTGTACTGTATTGGTGTGTTTTTTTAAATTTTCAAGAAATCTGGATATGAATTTGTATTTTTTAACTTTGCTTTTTTCTAAAAGAGGAAACATATACGGTGTTAATGTCTGAATATTTTCTATGCTTATTTTGCTAAAGAACACGAGAAACTGGCAACTGAAAACATCTGGACTTTGATGTGACATAAAAGTGATTCAGAGTCACTAAGTATCCCAGGGAAACAGAGAAGTATCTCATATAATCGCTTTCTTTTATAAAGGATCAGGGAACTTACCAGTTACTCTGCTCATGTATACCCCTGCCCCAGACTCAGTTTGCTTCCTGGATATCTGGGCACATACAGATGTAATAGGCTGTGGCTATGACTCTAGCCCAGAGGGGGTTACTGCTAGCAATAGAGTGTCTCTACTTGCAGCCCCAATACCAATCCTACTGCTAGCTTTATAACCTCATTAAACAACAACATAAAAGGGAATTTAAAAAGCCACAGTGTAAATGGAGAACTACAGAGGAATTGTGAGAGATTGGATTAGAAAATTATCCACATTCTGAAGTGTTGATAAGCCAAACTAAGAAATACCAAATTATGCTTACAATGACAGCCACTAAAGTATTATAAACATAAAGATGCCATGATCATCTTTTCATTTTATAAGGGGCACTGCTGTTTCCATGCCAAGATGAACAAGGGTGATGAAGGCAAGGCTAGAGACAGGAGGATTAAGATGGGACCAATTCCAGTACTATAGAGAAAAAAAAAAAAAAGTGAAACCCAATGGATGACTCCTCCTTCACTCCTCTCCAGTAGTCAACGTGTCAAGACATAATTGGGAGTAGACATTATGTGGCATTTTCAATCTGACTTGCACGTAGCAATATGCATTTAAGGTTTTTCTATGTCCTGTCCTGGCTCAAGAACTTATTTCTGTTTATTGCTGAATAATCCATTGTATACCACAACTTGTTTATCTGGTCAGCAATTGAAGAACATCTTGGACGCTTTCAATTTTTGGCAATTATGTTTCGGCTATAAACATTCACATGAGGGTATGTATATAGATATAAGTTATCAGATAGTTGGGTAAATATGTAAGAGCACAATTGTTGGATTATTATTAAATTGTGTTTAACTTTATAAAAAACTGAAAAACTGTTTTCCAAAGCGGCTGTCCCATTCTGCATTTCCACAAATAATAAATGAGAGTTCCTGTTGCTCCCTAGTTTTGAAAGCAGTTAGTATTATCAATTTTGTTTTGTTGTTTTAATTTTTTTTTTGCCATTCAAGCAGGTGTGCAGTATTTTCTCACTGCTGTTGATTTGTTTGTTCATTTGTTGTAGTTCTCTAGTGATAAATGATATTGATAATCCTTTCACTTGATTTTTTTTTGCCATCCATATATCTTCTTTGGCAAGGTGTCTGTTCAGATCTTTTGCCCATTTAAAAAAAATTATTTTAGAGCAGTTTTGTATTTTCTGCCCTTTTATCCCTTCCTCCCTCATAAATCCTGGCAATCACTATTCTTTTTCTTGTCTCTGTAGTTTTGCCTTTTCCCAGAATAGTATATAGTTGGAATCATATAATATGCAGCCTTCTCAGGTGGCTTTTTTCACTTAGTAATACGCATTTATGGTCTCACTATGTCTTCTCATGGCTTTATACAGCATTTCTTTTTAGTACTGAATACTATTTCATAGTCTGCATATAGCACAGTTTATTTATCCACTCAGTTATTTAAGGGACATTGGTTGCTTCCAAATTTTGGCAATTGTCAGTAAAGCAGCTATAAACAACCATGTGAAGGTTTTGTATGGACATAAGTTTTCATCTCACCCGGGTAAATACTAAGAAGGGTGAGTGCTGGATTGTATTTATTTTAAGAGTATGTTGAGTTTTGTAAGAAACCATCAAACTGTCTTCTAAAGTGGCTATGTAATTTTGCATTCCCACCAGCAACGAATGAGTGCTCCTGTTGCTTCACATCCATATATCACATTTGGTGTTGCCAGTATTTTGATTTTGTTCATTCTAATAGGTGTATAGTGGTATCTCATTGTTGTTTGCATTTTAAATTCTGTAATGACATATGTGCAGCATCTTTTTCCATATTCATTTGGCATCTGTATATCTTCTTTGGTGAGGTATCTATTCAGATATTTTATTCATTTTTTAACTGGGTTATTTTTCTTATTTTTGAGTTTTAAAAGTCCTTTGTATATTCTGGATAATTATTCTTTATCAAAATGTCCTTTGCAAATATTTTCTCCCAGTCTGGGGCTTGTCTTTTCATTCTCTTGACAATGTCTTTCTCAGAGCAGAAGTTTTAATTTTGAAGAAGTTCAGCTTATCAGTCATTTCTTTTATGGGTCATGCCTTTAGTGGTATATCTAAAAAGTCACTGCCTTTCCCTAGTTCACCTAATTTTTCTCCTGCATTATCTTCTATGCGTTTCATAGTTCTGTATTTTGTATTTAGTTCTATGATACATTTTGACTTAATTTTTGTGAAGAGTATAAGATCTGTATCAAGATTCATTTTTTTTGCATGTGGATGTCTGGTTGTTCTAGCACCATTTGTCTAAAAGACTTATCTTTGCTTCATTGTATTCCCTTTACTCCTTTGTCAAAGATACTTGACATAATTTATGTGGGTCTATTTCTGCTCTATCTGTTCCATAGATCTATTTGTGAATTCTTTTGACAATACCACACAGTCTTGATTATTGTGGCTTACAGTATACCTTGGAAAGTCAGGTACTGTCAGTCTTCCAACTTTGTTCTTTTCTTTCAATATTGTGTTGGCTATTCCAGGTCTTTTGCCTCTTCCTGTAACTTTAGGGTCAGTTTTCCCATATCCACACGTTGTAAAGGAGTGGTGAATGGGCCACCCTATCCTTGTTCCTGATCTTAGTGGAGAACTTTCTAGCTTCTCATTATTAATTATAACATTAGCTATAGGTTTTTCAGCTGTTCTTTGTCAAATTGAGAAAGTTCCTCTCTATTCCTAGTTTGCTAACAGTTTTCATCTTAACTGGGTGTTAGATTTTGTCAAATGCCTTTTTTTTTGCATCCATTATTATGATCATGTCATTTTTTTTTCTTCTCCTGCCTGTTCATGTGATAGGATGAATACATTAACTGGTCTTTGAATGTTGAACTAGCCTTGTATACTGGGCTAAACTCCACTTGCTTGTGGCATATAATAGTTTTTGTAGACTACCAATAGTTGTTTTTGTTTTCTTATCCATCCTGACAATCTCTTCAGTTGGTTTATGGAGATCATTCACATTCCGAATGTTTATTTAAATAGTTAAATTAATATCTACTATATTTGTAATCACTTTCTATCTGTTGCATTTATTGTTTCTTTTTTCTTCCCTCTTTATCTGGCTTCTCTGGGTTTCACTGAGTACTTTATATGATTTCATTTTTGCTTCATTGTTAGCATATCAATTACTTCTTTTTAAGAAAATTTTAGTGGTTTTTTTATAGCTTACAATATAAATTTACAACCAAATCTACTTTAAAATAATACTATACTGCTTTATGGAAGTTACTTTATATCAAGTTATTCCCAATACCTTCCTTTCATCTCTTAGAATAGTCATTCATTTCTTATATGTCATTATGTCATTCATTTCACTTATTCAAATGCTATAATTATCAATACATAGTTACCATTAATAATTTAAATAATAATAGTTATCCATTAGGTCTATTAAGGATAAGAAACATAAAAGATTTTATTTTGCCTTCTTTTTTTTGGCTTCGTTCTGCAATGCATTCCTTTTTTATGTAAATTTGAGTTTCTGATCTGTATTATTTTCCTTCTTTAGGAAGAACTTCTTTGAGTATTTCTTGCCGGGCAGCTCTGCTAGTGATGAATTCTGTCCATTTTTGTTTGACTTTCTTGACTTCTTTACTTGTGAAGGATAATTTCTATTTTTACAACCTTTCTGATATAAAATTCTAGGTTGGTTGAGTTATTTTTCTTTTCAACATTTAAAATATTTCACTACATTCTCTTCGTGCTTGGTTTCTGATGAGAGGCGGACTGTATAATTCTTATACTCCTCTACAACTAAGATGATCCCACCCCATTCCAGTTTCTTTCAAGATACTCCCTTTGGTTTTGGCTTTTGTTTTTGTTTTTGTTTTTTTCAGATTATGATATATCTATGTGTACATTTTTTTTGGTATTCATCTTGCTCAGTATTCTCTGAGATTTTTGGAACCATAGTTTTGGTGTCTGTTACTGTTTTGAAATATTCTTAGTCATTCTCTCAAATATTTCTTCTCCATTCTCTGTCTTCTCCTTATGATGTTCCAACTATATGCATTTTATACTTTTTTTAAGGTTTTATTTACTTACTCGACAGAGACATAGAGAGAGAGACAAACAAGGGGAGCAGCTGAAGGAGAGGGAGAAGCAGGCTCCCCACTGAGTGGGAGTGTGGGGTAGGGTTCAATTCCAGGACCCTGGAATCATGACCTGGGCTGAAGGCAGATGTTTAACTGACTGAGCCATCCAGGCACCCTATTTTATACCTTTTAGGATTATCCTACACTTCTTAGATATTCTGCTTTTTCTCTTCACATTTCAGCCTAGGAAATTTCAACGAAAGTTTACTGATTATTTCCTCAACTGTGTCAGTCTACTGATGAATCTATCTAAGGAATTCATTTCTTTTACATAGTTTTCCATTTCCAGAATATCATTTTTATTCTTTCATAAAGTTTCCATCTCCATTTACATTTCTTATCTATTCTTGCCTGTTGTCTACAGTCCACAGTTCTGTTAGTTTTTGTCCAAGTAAGCTAATCTTGGCTATGATTTTCAATATTTTTCTCTCTCCAGATTTTAGGATATAGTGGATTGCCCAGAAGCTTCATTTTTTCAAGTAGTCCAAGAAAAGTAATTGATTTTGTTTGTTTAGCTCTTCTAGTTTTAAGGATAGGAATGATGAGTTAGAAGCTCTTTACATCTCAGGGCTGAAATTGGAAGATTGTCCACCTTCTTTATATAATAAATAGGTTTCAGAGCTTCTTAACCCTGTTGTTATTTTTGCCTTTTTAGTATTCTCTTACTCTTCTTCCAGCTCAGCCATATATTACCTTCATTCTAGCATTTTATTTTATTTTATTTTTCTAGCATTTTAAAAATAATGTGTTATTTACATATTTTTAAGTGTGCAATGTAAAGACGGATTTCACGGACCTACATCAACACCCTAGGCCTGGACACAGACTTCAGATTGACAAGTATTTAATATTCCATCATTAGTATTTAGTTTACTTCTAATTTTAAAAATTGCTCATATTTACCTAACTTTACATATTGTACAAGAATATTGTTTTAATGTTTTATTTAAATTCAATTTGCCAACATAGAGTATAGCACTCTGTGCTCATCCCATCATTGTACAAGAATATTTAGTTCATATATATTATTATATATAATCACAAACTCTTGATTATTCTCTATTAATAAATAAAATTGTGTTCAAATTTTTTCATAGACTCATAACCTTACATGTGTTATTGTCTTAGCCTTTATAATCCTAGATCCATTGAGTTATTCAAATTGAAATGTTATACTTCAGATTCATTTTGCTAATTTTATTTCTTTTCAACACAAATGACATAAGCATATTCTCTTGCTAGCACTTTCTCAAAATTGTCAAGCAAAACTAAAATCTAACAGCTAGAGATTTATAGACACAAAGTTTCCATGTCACTTACTAGAGTATTTTATAAAAAGATTTCACTTCATACTTTATGTTTTGTTTCCTTTGTTCTTAAATTACAAAAGCTCACCAAATTATTGTCATGTTCATTTATTTGTTATATACATGACCCTAAGATGAATATATGGTTGATAAGGCTCATGCAGTGTGATTTGAGTGTCAATTATGGATTATTTGGTGGTGATTTATCAATTAGTATTTTTTTTATTTTGATTTTTCTAGCATTTTCTCTGGATAATAATAATATTTTGGGTCCCATAAGAAGTGTGGGAGAACAGAAATGAAAAATGTAATACTAGTCCCTCTAATTAGATAAGCCAAAGCATTTTAAAAATTCACTGGCATATGTTTTACACACTTTCTAAAACTATATTGTCATCTGTTATGTTTCATTTTGAAATAATTGGCACAAATTTGATGCATATATTGGCAAAAGCACAGAACTTAACCAACTCTCTTCTAGCTGTTCCAAACCCACTTTTCAGTGTGGGATAGGAAAGCAATCTGCACATAGCAGGGAATACATTTGGATACAGAATAGACTGACCTCACAGAACCCTAATTTCCAATCCAAAGGATTATTTCAATGATCTTCTTTAGCACATGCTTTCTAAAGCGCTGCTGCACACTGGCAGTCGGGATGGTATATTAAAGTGGTAGTCATGTTGGTAGCTCTTACCGAAGGCACTTACTCTATAGATGTACCAGTCTTGTATGTAAGCCCCTTAAAGGATAATTCATCAGTAATTAGTGGTTCCTTCCATAGAAAATCTCAGAACAAAGACAAAAACTATAGAAAGGTTAAATTAAGGATATATATTTTTTTCTGTGAGTTTTAGAGTTCAAGACAAAATTCTCATAGGTTTAGCCCATTTCATTCATCTATGTGACATATTTTCACTAATAACTGTTATGTGTATATCTTTGAGCTCATTACTGAGTAACAGTACTGGTGTGAGTCTTTTTTGTTCATTAATTCATTCAATACTTTTGGAGAAACTACAATGTGTCCGGTTCCTTTAGGATCTAGAGACATAAACAGAGCAAAGTCTCATCTGATAAGCTTTGTCCTTAGAATCCAGTACAGGAAGGCAGATATTAAATAATAAACAAGTAAATAAATAGTGTATTATATGGTGATAAGTACTATGGAGAAAAGTAGAGCAGAGGAAAGGAGATTGGAAGGGCTGGCATGGAGTACTGCATTAAAAAGAGTGATCAAGGAAGGCTTGATCATCCTGGCAGAGACACAAAGTGGGTAATGGAGTGAGTCATCTAACTATTTGGGGAAAGAATGTTTCAGACAGAAGAAAGAGCACATGTAAAGGCCCTGAGGAAAAAAGGCACTTGGCATGTTTAAGTAACACAAGGCAGCCATTGTGGCTGGAGCAGAGAGAACAAAGGAAAGAGTGTATGGAGGGGGAAAGTTAAGTAAAGGGTGGTGAGATCATGCAGAGCCATGAAGGTGAGTATACAGATGTTGACTGGAGTCAGAGAAATATCAGACCATTCTGAGGAAAGAAGTGACATGATTTGATCACTATGAGGGTTAAGGGCAAGGGAAGGAGAGGGAGAGCAATCGGGAGATTGTTGGGATAACTGAAATCATGGTAGCTGAACCAGGGAAGAGCAGAGGAAATGGTGAGAAAAATCAGATTTGCTTTTGAACTGGTGATGGAGTGTGAGAAGAAAAGAGGAATAAGGATGACTCCTAGATTTATGGTCTAAGAAATTGGAGGGACAAACTGCCATTTGCTCAGATGAGGAAAGACTACAGGTAGCGAAGCTTGTAGAGGAAAGATAAGGAGTCAATTTCAGACACGATAAGTGGGTGACAGCTTTTATACATGCAATGGGGACATTAGGAACCAGTGGGATGTAAAAATCTGGAGCTGAGGGCAAAAATCCAGACTAGATATCCAAGTGTGTAAATATGTCAGTATAACGATGGTATTTAAAGACACAAAAAACTTGATGAAGCCACCCAAAGACAGTACAAATATAGGAGTTTCTTGAATTGTGGGACATCTCTAAGTTTTAGCAGTTGGGTCGATGAGGTAAAAGCCAGTGAAAGTGACTAGAAAGGTAAATAGGAAAACAGGAGAATTCAGAATCCTGGAAGCTATGCAAAGAAAATTTTTTTGTGAAGAAGGGATTGATCAACCATTTTAAAAGCTGCAAATAAGTAAAAGGAGGATGGAGAATTGGATTTCACTGTGTGAAATCATTGGTGATGGAGTGGTATGAATGACAGCTTGATTGGAGTGGGCTCAAGAGAATACAGAGGAGAGGAAATGGAGAAGTAAAGCTAGGCTTTTAAGCTATTATCAAATGGCTCTGAATCACATAACCATTCACAGTGATGTGCCCATTTTAAACATTTATCAGTCATCATTTGTTTGAAGGTAACATTGTGAATCACACAAATTTAATGATATATTCAGCTACTATTTAGCAGTATACCAAATATAGTTTAAATGTGTAATGCTATAGCGATGAGACTAGAACAAAATGACAGAAAGTTGTAAGATGAGAGTGGGAGAAAATGTGGTGAGGCATTTACTTAAATGTGCGTGTGGATTTTTTTTTTAGCAAAAAATTTCTTTTTTTTTTTTTTTTTCCTCATTCTCTTTCCTCCTTTCAATTAGACCTTGACCTCTGCTCACCCAAGGGAAGTTAAGCCAGAGCATGAATACAAAGAAAAATCAGATATTTATTCATAGATATAAGCATCCGGAAGCCAAGATTTTGGCATTAGTAATTAGATTGTAGCCAGAACTCGTAAACACCGCATCCTCAGATGCCTGAGATAAACACTGTTTCTATACTAAGAAGAGGGGGAAAAAACAGAGAGAAAAGCAAATGAAATTTTGATATAGACCTATATCTCCCACCTCTTAATCTGAGGCAGAGATGTGGAGCTGGAGAAAAGGGCAGGCAATCTCCAGTTAGCTTTAGTGGATTTAGAAGAGGAAGAAGAGGAACCTTTCCTTTACAGCCAGTCCTGGCCCACAGAGTCCCATGTCTAAGGAAGAACAGTAGGGGCAACTCATGGGATGACCAAGCAGAGGGATTTCAAACAGGGTCTCAGAATCACTGTCACATAGGACCCAGGCCACCTCCAAAAATTTGCTCCATGGCTCAGAAAGTGCTCCAGGTATGCCATCAAGAGCCAGTGGGCCTGAGCATATCCAATAGTCTGACAAGAGGATTTCAACAGCAAATGTGCTCAAGTTCATCAGTGGAATGGCTACACAGAGGGCTGGCTGTGTACCTGAATACCAATGCCAGTAGACTCCTGCAGGCCCAAGTGATAAAGAGATTGCAATGCTGGATATAAGCTTGCATATTGGGGCACCTGGGTGGTTCAGTCTTTTAAGTGTTTGCCTTTGGCTCAGGTCATGAGCCCAGGGTCCTGAGATGGAGTCCCACATCGGGCTCCCTGCTCAGTGTAGAGTCTGCTTCTCCCTCTCCCTCTGCTGCTCCCCCTGATTGTGCGCTCTCACTCTCTCTTTCCCTGTCAAATAAATAAGTAAAATCTTAAAATAAAATAAAAAAATAAAATAAAATAAAATAAAATAAAATAAAATAAAATAAAATAAAGCCTGCATATCTTCTATCTCATACCCTGGAGTGAAGTGGGAGGCAGCAAAACCCTACAGTGGACCATAAATTCACTAAGGAAAGGCTGAATTTCAGATGAAATTCACATAAAATAGGCTATTTTAAGTTCATGTTGGAACACAGGAAAGACTTAAGATTTGAAATTAGGTTGTTGTAGAGAAATTTATACCAGCTACATGCACCCACAATCACAAAGAAAATATGTTTACAAGCTCTTTGGGAGAAACTGTGGGATAGAGAAGTACAATACACTGTTCTTGGGATAGTTAAGAACTGGATATGAATCCCAGCTCTGTTGTTTCCCTAGAATTTCAAACAAGTAATTAAGCTTTCTGAGTTCTGGTGCCCTTCTTTGCAAAATGAAGACAAGTAAGTATATCTTGCAATACTGTCGTGATTATAAAACGCCATACTATATGTAAAAGTGTTTGGGGGTGGTGCCTGGGTGGCTCAGGTTAAACATCTGTCTTCGCCTAGGTCATGATCCCGGCTTTCTGGGATGGAGCTCTGCATTGGGCTTCTGTACTCAGCAGGGAGTCTACTTCTCCCTCTCCCCCCTCTTGTGCTCTCTCTCTCTTTCAAACAAATAAAGTCCTTTAAAAAAATAAAAATAAATAAAAATGCTTGATAAACTTCAAATGTTCCAAAATAGGTCAGCCCCGGTGGCCCAGCAGTTTAGCACCGCCTTCAGCCCAGGGCCTGATCCTGGGGACCCCAGATTGAGTCCCACATCGGGCTCCTTGCATGGAGCCTGCTTCTCCCTCTGCCTGTGTCTCTGCCCCCCCCCCCCCTCTCTGTGTCTCTAATAAATAAGTAAAATCTTAAAAAATAAAAAATAAATGTTCCAAAATAAAGTGTAAAGAAACCAATACTAGGTGCTGCAATGTACCAGGCTCCTTGTATTATAGTAAATATTATGTGTATTTTATACTTTTATATTTAATATGCATATACCATAATATAGATACTAGTTATGTTGCTTTATTGAAAATCAAATCTAGGTCCGCCAACTTGGAAAGTCAGGCTGTTTTGTCTACCGTACCATCATGTAAGGGACAGCATTACTCTTTTATTCCCTTTTATTTTATTATTGAAGCATAATTAACATACAGTATTCTATTTCAGGCCTACAATACAATGATTCAACGATTCTGCACATTACTCTGTGCTCTTCAGGATAAGTGTACTCTTAATCCCCTTCACCTATTTCACCCATCCCCCCATCCACCTCTCCTCTGGCAATCACCAGTTTGTTCTCTGTACTCCAGTTGGCTTTTTTGTTTGTTCATTTGTTTTGTTTCTTAATTCCACATGCGAGTGAAGTCATGTGGTGTTTGTCTTTCCCTCACTGACAATATTACTCTTGGTTTGCATTAGAACTACGTGTGTGTACACTGAAGCCATTTCTCTGAGGTACCAAGGATGGCAGCCATTTGAACGACAGCAGCAAGTCAGGGGCAGACTACAGGCTAATCCCTGAATCCCTGAGCAGCCTCCCAAATCCTGTTTACCTTTAGCCATTTGGCCTTTGCATTGGATTGGCAAACAGTACAAAAGCATGCAGATTAGCTTTAAGCAAATCAACTTAGAAATATTACACTAACAACCCCTCATCAGTTTTCTTTCTTTTTATTTGGGTTTCAGTCAAATATTTTTAAAAGAAAAATCTATATCTCTCTCAAATCTGCCTTTTCCTTGGTGTTCTAAAGCTTTTAATTGTGTCCAGCTTGTAAACCTAATTTGCTGAAATAGAAAAAAAGCAAGCAAGCTATGTTTGCTTCAGTTAAGCCTGGATAAGGTCCATGCCAGATCTCATTTTAACAAAATGAATTCACTATTCCCTGGTAAACACTGGATGGAAGTTATAATTGTACTGGTAACCAGAAAGGTTCTCTGGCTTTAGTTTACAGAATTATGTGACCTTAAGTTAATATTATAAATCAAAGAGATTAAAATCTGGATCTGAGAGTG
Organism: Canis lupus familiaris; assembly: GCF_011100685.1. Classification (NCBI taxonomy): domain Eukaryota; kingdom Metazoa; phylum Chordata; class Mammalia; order Carnivora; family Canidae; genus Canis; species Canis lupus. The sequence continues at coordinate 14,690,120 of NC_049248.1, forward strand.
AACATTATTCCTATTGGAAAATTTGCTGTAGGCAAAAAAAGCATTTTGTAACATCCTTTCACAAAAACTGTGTCTTTATAATCCAAATACAATGGATATTTGAGGGATGATCTTCAGTTAATTCAGGATGAAATAATCTGAATAAAAATAGAGGAAAAGTGGAATCATTTTATGACTGTATGACTGTAATCATGCAGATATATTTATTTTTCAGAACTGTGAGGGCATAAGTGAACATCTTGTTATACTGATAAAAGATGGGGGAAACCACAGTTTTGTTTTGTTTTTAAATACATGTACACATAGAACCTGTAATCATGCCCACTGACCCACATTCGTCTATCAACACGTCATTGACTATTTCGGAAAATTAAACATCAAGCAAAATATTAGCCCAGAATGATTCACTGAAGAGATCTAAATGCAGTAAAAAGCAGATTGTGAGAAATTCATGTATTATAGTGATGAACAAGAAAAGAGAGGCTGATGAATTGCTTTCTACTTGGGAAAATGTAGGTTTATAAAACTGAGGCTAATCTTTCTATCATTTCTGTAGAATCAAAAATGCCATCTCAGGTCAGATAGCACATCCGTGCATCTTGATGGATAACAGTAACTCGTGCACCTGAAATATCAAACACATATGTAAAGTATATCACATTTCCTCGGAATGACATGGACAAATGTCTGGATCTCAGATCTCCACTCACAGGGAGTATGTTTACATGGATCCAAGAAAATACTGCAAAGTTGAAAACAGACTTACGGTCTAGGGAGTGACTGCAATGCAGTTCTCCAGAAGACAAGGCTATATAGGTACCTTCAAAATAAACTGAGTTGTAGGTAATAAAGTCAAAGGACACCTAGAGGGCTAAGCAGACTGGCCATTGTGGGGACTGTTAAGATTCCCAAAAGATATTGGAAATGCTAACTGGTATAAAACAAGACGGGGTGAATAAAGAATGTAGAGATTAAAAACAACACCAAAAAAACAAACAAGCAACAAATGAAGAAGAATGCCAGTAATGGTTTGCTTTAGTCAGCCTCCTGTTTCTGGAAGAATGTGGACTAAGTATGATAAGAATAAAACTTAAGGACGATGGGAAAATATTTCTATCCATTCAGCACAAGACACTTTGTAAGAAATGATCTAAGTGTATTAATTATTTTTTAAAGATTTTATTTGTTTATTTTGAGAGAGAGAGAGTGTGTGTATGTATGTGAGTGGGGAAGGGCAGAGAGAGAGAGGAAATCTCAAGCAGACTCCATGCTGGGCAAAGCCCAGCATAGGGCTTGATCTCACAATCATAAAATCATGACTTGAGATGAAATCAAGAGTCAGTTCCTCAACCAAAGGAGCCACCCAGGCACCCCTAAGAGTATTATCAATGAATAAGCTTTATGTGAGATGACTTGATAAATCAGCCATTGATGCCAAGGGCAAAGGTACTGAGGGGACATGAAGTGAATTACAGGGTCACCTTTTAATTAAAAGTACCTGTTCCATAGGCATTTAGAGATTTTTCATTACTCCAATATTCCAGTTCCAATATTAATGTGTCTACTTAGTACTAAATTTTGGTCTGTACCCTAACATCAGTCATTTGAACAATGGTTCCATTAAATTCATTAAATTCATTAGAGAAACTGAGAAAAACAGGGCTGAGTTTATTGGTTCTTTCTTAAAATCAAGAAAATCTTCTCCAATTTTTTATTACTGCATCTCAGGCTTCCCTTAAATGAGCTTAATTCTGATACCTAATTCTTAGCTTTCTAAAAACAATATTAAAATATTTAATATATTAAAATATTAAAATGTAGGACACCTGGATGGCTCAGTATAAGGGATTATATCCATATATATATATATATATATATATATATATATATATCCCTATATTTAAAGCAAAGTTTGCATCCACATCTACTGTGGAAAAAGGCAACATGGTGTCAGGCGCTGTCAGTAATTGTCATTGGGTGAGGATGAAACACAGAAGCACAAAAGAGAACTTATACCTCAGGGCTCTGCAGTTCTGATGGGAAGATAGTTGCTTAGCAATAGTACACGGCAGAATGTGACCTGTGCCACAAACTGGGGGCGGGGTGGGGGGTGCAGAGTGCTCTTCTCTAAAAGAGTATGGAGCTTTAACTCCAGTGTTGGGAATTCCACTTCTAGTAATTTATCTCGAAAGCTGTATTGGACAAATGCAAGGAGATGTATCTACCAAGATGCTTCCTATGTCAGTATTTGGCCATGTGCACTAAACAATTAGCCAGATGCTTGACTGTGCCAACATGACAATCACTTTTATTCTGGATTTAGAGTTAATAGAAAATAAAATACTTAAAAGAAAGGAGATATATATATATATATATATAAAATGTTTATATTTATATAAAAATATATAAGTATATAATAAATATAATATATATTTGTATTATTTTTATATATTTATATGTATATAAAATATCTGGGGCTGACGTATAGACCCTCACTGTCCTTTTTGTGCCCGTGACAGACATTACTAATTGATCATGGCATACTTTGGTCTGTATTCTCATCAGGTCATTAGAATCCTTCCTTCCTGACATATAATTCTTGAGAATTGCTACCAAGTATTGAGACAGCAAAAGATGAGAACATTTTATTATCCAGGATGTAGGCCCTCATTCTCATGCCATGCTCCCTGAGTTCAGGAAAGGTCTTGGGGGCTGGCAGGAGCAGTGAGCAGAAGGCAGAACATGTGGAGATCTGAAGTTTCTCCCAGCAGCTCTTCTGGTTGACATTTTGCACCTCAGAATAAGATTTCTTTGCAGTAATTTCTTTGCTAAGAATTTGAAGACTCTTATGACTCCTAATCTCCCTAATTGATAAAGACAAGATCCTTGATATTGAACAACTTGTTCTGTCACACCGTTTATGGATGACTAGGTAATAATGACTATATGAGAAATTTGCCAGAACACAAGCAGACTTTTCTGTTCACGAACTACTTTGCCATAAATACCGCATCCTTGCTTACTTTTAATTTTAGCCTCTAAATTTAGATTTCTTGATATCTCATTCATATTATAGAATTTAACTATGTTACAAATGAGTTCTTTCTATTGTGTAAGTAAATTTAAACTTAAGTGCTTTTCAAGAGCTCATAATTATTAATGGATTTCATTTTTTAGATCCCAAAGTGATTTAGATCAAATGATGTCTTCTGTTCTAATATGTTTTAAAAATTTAAAAAAATGGCCTCTAATTCTCTTACATTAGCTGAAAGTTAACTCTATGGGGTATAAATTGCTGAGACTATTTTGGAAAATTATATGGCAATAACATACTAAAGCTAAAAATATGCTTACCCAGCAACTGGGCTCCTAGGGGTTCATCCAATGGAAATACATACATATGTTCACCAAAAGTCATGTCACTACATTATCACTACAGCAATATTCATAATGGTCCCAAGTTGGAAATCTCCCAAATGTCAGAGAGGGAAACAGATACATTGTGATGTGACACGTAATAGTACACTATATAGGAATGAAAATGGGGGTGCCTGGGTGGCTCAGCAGTTGTGCATCTGCCTTCGGCTCAGGGCGTGATCCCAGAGTTCCGGGATTGAGTCCTGATTAGGGCTCCACATGGGGAGCCTGCTTCTCCCTCTGCCTGTGTCTCTGCCTCTCTCTCTCTCTGTGTCTCTCATGAATAAATAAATAAAATCTTTAAAAAAAAAAGAAATGAAAATGAATGAACAACTTGGATAAATCTTGCAAACATAAAGCTAAGTGAAGGAAATCAGATACAAAAAGGGTTATACTGTCTACTTCCATGTATATAGAGTTCAAAACCAGGCAAACCATCTATGTGTTAGCAATTAGCTCGCTGGTGACCACTGCAGGTGTTGTGACGGCACACAGGCACAAGGAGACTTTTGAGAGTCTGGGAATGGGGCAGCACTGATTTCTCACATGCTTTGACTTGTGAAAATTCACACAGCTTAAACTCATGATTTGTGCATCTTTCTTTTTTACATGCATTTTTCTCTATGTATCTTATACATCCATAAAAACCAAAGAAGCTAACTAATAGTTAACTCACCACATCCAAAAATATATGGTGAGCTCAGGTGTTACAGACAGTCAGATCGGGTAGGATTTAGGCCCTCTGCAGTAATTTGCCATGTGACTAGTATAAGTCCCTGGGGTTCTCAGGATCATCTTTTCTTTTCCTTTTCCTTTTCCTTTTCCTTTTCCTTTTCCTTTTCCTTTTCCTTTTCCTTTTCCTTTCCTTCTCTTCTCTTTTCTTTCTTTTCTCTTCTCTTGTCTTTCTTTTCTTTCTGTTCTTTTCTCTCTCTTTTTTTTAAAGATTTTATTTATTTATTCATGAGAAACACAGAGACAGAGGCAGAGACATAAGGAGAGGGAGAAGCAGGCTCCCCACAGGGGCTTGATGCAGAACTTGATCCCCAGGGCCCTGGGATCATGACCTGAGCCTAAGGCAGACACTCAACCTCTAAGCCACCCGGGTGTCCCAGGATAATTTTCCTTATATGAAATAAGGATAAGAATATCTAACTCACAGGATTGTTATGAGGGTTAGATGGCATGATAAATGGAAAGAACTCAGTATAATGCCTAATATATCACATAAATTATTAATAATAACAGCTAACATTTGTGGAGTACTTCCCATGTACTGTTATAGGGACTTTAATTTTCTCCTAAAAATCTTGTGGGAGAGGGCCTTTATTTGACAAAGGAAGAAACTGTAGCACTAGACTTTAAATTACTCATCTAAGATCACACAGAAAGTAGGGGGGGAAGCCAGAATTAAATGCAATCGGCCACATACTTAACCACTGTATTATCTTGTGTAATAAGAGCCTAATAAATGGCAGTTATTAGTATTACAAGAACAATTCCTAGGAGATGTGGGAGGTTATAGGGAAGAATTGAGTGTGAGCTAAATTACTGTTTTCTAGGAGGCAAATGGCAATGTGAGGGTTAGGCTTGGCAAATCTGTGCTAAATAAATGGCTGCTATTATTATTATGCAATTGCCATACCTAATTTGGGACAGAAAATGAAAGTACATAAATGCAATATTATCATTGCACTTTATAAAATGAGAAAACAGCTGCATGGAAAGTTAATGACACGCTCACCCTCAGTCCATTAGAGTCTGTTCCCTTAGGATATATTCCAGGGAAGCAGTCTATGTTGGTAGGCTCTAACCAAAATCAGTGTTGGCTTTGGTGTAGCTGTGGGTGATTTTTTTCCTCTGTATTTTCAACATTTTCTATAACGAACACACTTCATTTCACGGTGGAAAACCAACTTTAAAAAATAAAATGAAGTGAAAACAAAACCAATTTCTGTAAGGCAATAAGAACCACATGTCTTTTAAATGGAAAACACGCTTATTTCTCCTTTGTTTCTTGGAAGCAGCTTGCCAGACACAAAGTCCATGGCTTTGAACCATTTATATAAACACAACCAAGCCAAGGGTTTGCACGCAACAGTTAAATTGCACCCATACTGGCAACTGGACGACTTTGAAGGGCAGTGGTAAAAACTGAAACTCACTTCAGTTGAATTCACCTTAAATATTTCTCACAAACCACACACTGGTGACATCTGTGGTAGACTGTAGCATCCCAAGTCACTTTGAAAGAAAACCCTATCAATGCAAAATGGGGGTGAGGTGGGGAAGGGTGTACAAAGTGGTAGCAAAAGGTACAAATCCTTCCAGTGAAATGGATGTCCAGTATCTGAGTGATGCAAGAGAATTGTTACTATCCACTAGAGGGCACTGCCAGTATGTATGTACAAAACTTTCTCAGGAAAAGGTGAACAGCCCACTCCTCTCTGGAGTTCTAGGCAGAGAAAACCAGTGTGATTAAGTCAACAGAATTCTACTTTTATTTTGCTTGCTTTTTTCCCCATAAATTAGGTAAGGTTTTTCCTCCTTATGGAGAGATCGATGGACTATGGGCTACTCTTACTATTACAACTTACTTACTTACTATTACTTACTTACTATTACAACTCTTAAATTGCTATAACCATTTGATTACAAAAATGTAAGCTGACAATAGATGTTGAGTATCTCCCATGTGCTAAATACTGAGCTTGTCACCATGATGGTACAAACTAGCTACAAAATCACCTGCTTGCCCGCAAGTCAGACAAGCACAGGGCATCTGAAAAACTATGGGGCACATGAAAAAACCCACAAACTGTAACATATAGAAGATCTATGCTATTTGGTTTTGACAAATGCTATTGCTCAGCAATGAGAATATTGGCCACATTTTGGAAAGCCATTAGAGGAAGGCACAGAAGCATATCAACTTGCTACAGAAGAAAACAGAAGCCAGCATTAGCAAAGTCATAGAAGTAGAAATTTCATTAGTAAGAAAAACTAATAATGCCTTTATTTAATATCACTGGCTGTCTGAACATTGATTTAGAAAACTTTTTTTTAAAGATCTATTTATTTATTTTAGAGAGGGGGCGAATAGGGGGAGGGGCAGAGGGAGAGGGAGAGAACCGCAAGCAGACTCTCTGCTGAGGGCAGATCCTGATGCCGGGATCATCCAAGGACCCCAAGATCATGGTGAGAGCCAAAATCAAGAGTCTGCTGCTTATCCAATTGAGCCACCCAGGCACCCCTGGAAAACTTTAAAATGCACCTGTTTTAGAGACTAAGTGATATTTCTAAGCCCCCTACTGTAACTGATGAGCTTTTAATATTTTCTGAAGCTGTTATCCATAGTGGGTTGTATTTTGTTTATTTGTTTCCCTAACAGAGAAGATTCTGAGGCATGCCACCTCTTGAAAACTCAGAGCTTCATCCTTTCCTGCCTGATCCTGGACATAGTAGGGGTTTGCTCTCAGAACTGGGAACACATGGCACTGTCTCACTTGTGCCACTGAAAATTCAGGCCATGTAGCAGTGCCCTAGGAGTGAAGTTTGCCACTTATCACTTGAATTGAGGGAACCGACCCAGCTGGAAAACTTCCCTGTAGTTTCCCATGTACTAGGAATTTAAATTTGGTATGAACAACTATATTTTTTAAAAGTTAATTTTCACACAGTATTTGAAATTTAACAGGAAGCTTTTTAGAACAAGATCTGGTGTACATGTTTTTAGGTATTAAAGAACCAATACAATTACATTATTATTATTACTTGAAAAAAAGGATTCTTTTGTCATAATAACTTTTCTTCAAAAATATCATCACTTTGTACTTTTATTGAATTATCTACTGTTTCTCATGTTATGCACTTAGAAAAATGCTACTTTCTTATTAAATTAATATGTGCAGACAAGCATTTGCTCACTACACATCAACATGACCTCCTTATAAGTCATCACTCCTAATATTTATGGCCTAAGAGTGAGGTAGTTTGGGTGAGTCATATATTTACACTTAGTCCAGAGATTAAGAAAAAAAATTAATGCCACAATTTCCCTTTAGTAATGGAAAAGATTGTTACACATTTATTTTCTGGGTCAGTATTTTTCCAGCCATTCCACAGAGCCCAAGTATCACCCAAGGCTTTTTAAGTTTTTTTTTAAAGGAAGAACAGGAAAAGTTATGATGGATGCTTAATTTTAGATTTGATTATAATTGTCTGTTACTTTAAGAGAACACAGCCAACTATTGTGAAGGTTACTCTTCTGATAGTGAAAAACATAAACCAGTGGTACAGACTTTGAATATTTGAAAGAAATGAAAGTGAATTAAATTTCCCAAATAACAGGGCCCCAGACATGCTACCCCAGCATAAAAGAGGGAGAGTCTAGTGTTTATAAGTTAAGAGGAAACAATGAGATTTAAGAAAATGCCAACAGGGTCTATGAGGAAATAATAAAGAATCACAGTCTCTGGAAAATGTAGGAAGAATTGAATAGCATTTATAATTTATAGAAAAAGAACATTCATGGTACATTACTTTTGGCATTCTAGCATTCTGCCATCTAAGTAAGACATCTGGAATAAATAAATTCGCTGAAGGCAAATGATACGATTCACATACATTTTATTAATAGTTACAATGATCTTCTCTGGTGGTATTTCAAGATAGACACTGTAATGGATATAATTGATAGTGAATTAATATTGGTATTGAAGTTTTAATTCCCAGTGCCTTTGAATGTGACCATATTTGGAGATAGAGTCTCTACAGATGATCAAATTAAGATGAGGTCATTAGGGTGGGCCCTAACCCAACATGACTGCATCGTTATAAAGAGGAAGTTTGAATGCAGACATAGATATGTACAGAGGGAAGATGATATGAAGACACTGGAGAACACCATCTATAAGCCAAAGAATGCCTGAGATGACCAGCAGGAGAAAGGCCTGGAACAGATGTTGCCTCACAGCCTCAGAAAAAGCCAACTATACTGCTGACACCTTGATTTTAGGCTTCCAGCCTCTAAAATGGTCAGATAATATACTTCTGTTGTTTAAACCGCCCAGTTTGTGGTACTTTGTTATGGCAACACCAGCAAACACACACAGATATGTATCCCTGTCTTTTGGCTTGCCATTGAGCTGTTCAGCCTTCCTGGCAATCAACAGAGCACAGAAGTTGTTTCCAGATTGCCTTTAGACTCAACCACCTGATCTGGTTCTAAACCATCTCACACTGCCACCTATGTAAGGCAAGTTCCTTTAAAAATGTGCCAGACTGGCACAATTAGAAGGGCAAATCTGTTGTAAAAATTCACATACTATATACATGAGGAAGCAAAACAAATTCTATTTTGATTATTGCTCCTCATAAAGGAAGAAGTGGCCTCAATAATCAGAAGAGAATCAAGGTCTGATTGTATTTCATTTTCTTCCAGGAAAATTTGACCAAATAGCTAGAGTAGTCTGATTAATAAGAATTTAGCAGAATGTAAAACAAACAAACAAACACTAGAATTAACCAGAAGCCACCATGGTTATCCACTGATGGCCCAAGAACACAGCAAATCTTCTGCTTCTATTTAGGTGGCAGGTCATTGGTTTCCTACCCAACAGGGAAATCAGTGTAGATTAAAACTTGTCTCAGTCACACTCAGCAATTATGCTTATAAATATTTCCTCCACGTATTATTAAGATGATGCCTTAAAAACCATCATGCAACAGAATTTTTACTATTACTATTTTTAAAATATATTAAACTTCAAGAATGGGTCTGTCCAGATAGTTGATGAACAAACTTAAGAGAAGCTAATTTAAATGAAATTATAGTATCACACATTTTCATTTTTTGAAATGTAGGTTACATGTGCTTTGATATTTCAACACTGATGCCACATCTCTTCATGGTACTCACTCCACAAAGAGACTTGGAAAAGACACTGAATTATGTATATATTAAAATGATAAGCTGTGGGATGCCTGAGTGGTTCAGTGATTGAGCATCTGCCTTCTCAGGTTCAGGGCACAATCCCAGAATCCCAGGATCAAGTCCCACATCGGGCTCCCTGGGGGGAGGCTGCTTCTCCCCCTGCCTGTGTCTCTGCCTCTCTCTGTCTCTCATGATTAAATAAATAAATCTTTTAAAAAAATGATAAGTTATGATAAGAAACTCAGCTAAGAGATACTCTGGTGGGGAAGGGAGTGGTGGGTGGAAAGACAACCAACAAGGAAACCTAGGTGAAGGGGAAAAAATGCCAGCATAATAATAGAATATCTAAAGTAATCTAACACCACTACGTTTTTTCATCTTTCATTTTCCAGTAAGGGTCTATGATGCATTGTAACTATCAGAAAAATATGCACACACCTGGTGCCACCTGTGTAGGTGTGACCAGAATCTGCCTGTTGGAAAATAAAGGATTAAAAAAAAGAAATTAGAGAAAATGACACATAAAAGGACAACTTAAGTTTCCAGTAACACAAATATATAGCTAAGATCATCAACCCTCCAGCATAGTCCTTCTGGGCTGTGTTTTCACAGGCAAATGAGAGTGGAGAGAATCACAAAAGTCTTGGCTCCCATCCACCCCTGTAGCCTGCTAACACAGGCCCAACTCCCCAGAGCACTGGGGTCCACTGGAGTTGCTGCCAAAAGATCTGCTTTCATTAAAATGGAGTAGGAAAGACAACAAGCAGTGGGGCTGGGCAGAGTAACTGCCCAGGCTTCTGGTCCTGCAAGGGCTTGGGGTCCGAGAGGGGAGAGGATGGCTCTTTCTCTTCTGACTGGGAAGCATCAGGTTGGACATGCGTAATAGTTCCTCACAATTATCTTGTCTAGCATTTAGAGCCTTTCCCCATTCCTGGGGTCACTGCAATGCCCCAGGGGGCTCTGAAAGCAGCCATTGTTACTCCCCACTAAGGCTAAGATAGTGTTTACGCTACAGAGCAGAATTCTTAACCATTCTTGTGCCATGTACCATTTTGGCATAGGCTATAAACCAATTCTAATAATAACAACAACAATAATAATAATAATATAAAAGACATATAATTACAAATAAAACCAACTAGGATGAGATACCACTATTAAAGTGTTCAAAAATATTGACATACTACTATAAAAATACTTTTGAAGCAAATTTGTGATATAGCCATTACATTTTTGTTAACATTTAAAATAAGATCGAGTCACAAGTTTAATAATTACCTAAAAATTATCATAATCTCAAGGGTTTTTTTTAAGGTTTTATTTTTAAGTAATCTCTACACTCAACCTGGGACTCAAACTCACAACCCCGAGATCAGGAGTCTCACAGTCTACCGACTGAGCCAGCCAGGTGCCCCCATAATCTCAAATTAATTATGAATATAAATGACATTTTGAAATATTAGCAACAATCGGCAGGGTCGAAAATATCTGTAATTTCTATTGGTGACAAAGTCACAGGTATTGCTAACAATACTGTGATTTGTATATATCGACATTCACAATGGAAGGCAGTGCTAAATTTCTTAAAAAATTAAAATTTAATAAATTATTTAATTTATTAACTTCTTAATAAATCAAATAAAATTTAAAGGTTAGTGGAAATTAAGATGAAATGTATTCCCATTCAAGTTCCCAGACCCTCTGAAATCTATCTGCTGGCTGCTTGGTGGGTCTGGACCTCAGGTTAAAAACTACTATAGAGGTATACCTACCCTGATGCAGAAGTTTACCACAATAATGTCAATGCCACATCAGTTTTTAAGCAATTGTATTATGATGACCCACTTTTAAGAAATGTTAATTTAATCTCTAATCTTTCTGATGATTCAGAAGTCATTTCAAAATCTTACAGCATGCCAACAGATATTGTGAGTACCAAATGCTGTTGCCTGGAGATTGGAGGAATGCTTGTGACTGAGATTGTCAAGGTCAGAAAACCTATAATTGTTGTTGGTACTTCTATCTAAACCAGGATATGTGGGACACCTGGGTGGCTCAGTGGTTGAGCATCTGCCTTTGGCTCAGGTCATGATTCCAGGGTCATGGGATCAAGTCCCACATCAGGCTTGCCACATAGAGCCTGCTTCTCCCTCTGTCTATGTCTCTGCCTCTCTCTCTGTGTCTCTCATGAATAAAATAAGTAAAATCTTTAAAAAAATAAACTGGGATATACAACAAATTATGCAAGAGTGGATGATGTTATCATTATTCTATGAGTCTTCAGGAGAAAAAGTAGAGTGAGTTGATCGATACAGTTCATGAAACAGGATAGTTAAAGTTTAGTGAGATTCTGAAGTTATGGAGAAGTTCATTCAAATCTCAACCCTGCTACTCACATTTGGTGAGTCATTTTACTTCTCTAAATTTTAGTCATCTGAGCTGCTAAAAGGAGATAAAAATAGTGCCCACCTCAGAAATATTAAGGGGTGAAATGAGATAAAGTCATAGAGTATCCCTTGCCTGTTTGAAATGAGAAAATGAAGACCGGCCACAGATCTGTCAAACATCTTGGCCTGTCTGCTCTTTCAGCTTCTTTTTTTTGGACCTACTCTAGATTTTCCCCTTTAGTAGATGTTCTCTGATTTTCATTCTGGACTCTTAAATTTCCTTGGTTTAAAAAGGCAGGAAGAGATGGAAGAGGCCCCTTGGATTGCATAAGGCAGATTCTCAGGGCATACCAGAATAGCTTAAAATTATGTGTAGTCAGCAGATAAGTGTATGTCTGGTATCAGCTCTAAAATATTTTGTGATTTTGGGAAATATTTTACAATCCAGCCACCCCCAGTTTTACTTTGGCAAAATGTCATGAGAGAAGTACAAGAAGCTTGAGAACTAGCAAGTAATTTTTCATACAAATTCCCATCAGTTGGGGCTGACTTGAAGAATGTAATTTATTGCCATTCTTGGGAAATAACCATATTCTTGTTTCATGAAAATATGGTACTAAAACTGATCATCTGTGTCCTGTCCCTAAAATCGTAGGGCTGAACTTACCAGGAGTGTCCCATTTTTACCCCCTTTAGTTCCCACCTTATAAGTAAAGATGCGAAAATTAAAAACAAAGCAAAACAAAACTCTAACTCCAAAACACATAAAGATAAGTAACACAAAACACACAGAGATAATGATTAGGAAATGAGAGTTTTGGCTGCTTATTTCAGGAAGCTGGGCTTTCCTTTCTCATTCCAGTGAGATGCAGATGATTGCATCTGCTGTTGGGGGAATTTTGCTTTCCCATATTTTGGGGGTCATTTTTTTGAGAATGTACTTTCAAACCTAGAAAAAAGCTATGAATATAGAATAAGTAACTCTCATATACTCTCTATTGAGATCCACACATTGTTTACACTTTGCTTGATTTATTTTATCATTCACTCCTTTCTCTCAATACATAGATAGATGATAGATAGATTAGATAGATAGATAGATAGATAGATAGATTATATAAATCTCTCTCTCTCTCTATATATATATAGCTAAATATAGAAGGAACATGTATATATTTACATTTTTTGTGCCATTAGAGAGTAAGTTGGAGATACTATGCATTCTTACCTCTAAATATTTCAATATGTGTACTTTATAATAAAGATATTTTCTAATATGCCAGTATAATTATCAATACCAGAAAATTTAGCATTGATACAATATTATCTAGTCCATAGTTCATATTCAAATTTCCTCAACTGTCCCAATAATGCTGTTATAATTCATTTCTTTTTTCCTGATCTAGAGTCTGATGCAGGAGCAAACATTCCAGTTAGTTGTTATATATCTTTATTGTCTTTTAAACTGTTACATTTCCTCAGTCTTCTTTTTTTTTTAAGATTTATTTATTTATTTGAGAGAGAGAGTGTGTGTGTGTGTGAGCAGGGGGAGGGGAAGAAGGAGAGGGACAATCCTCAGGCCAACTCTCCACTGAGCATGGCACCGGACTCAGGACTTGATCTCATGGCCCTGAGATCATGACTTGAGCTGAAATCAAGAGTCTATGCTCAAATGACTGTGCCACCCAGGTGCCTCTATCTTTACTCTCTTTTAAACTATAATATTTCCTCATTCTTCTTTTTAAAAAATATTTCAAGCCTTTGAGATTTTTGAAGAGCACAACAGCATCTTGAAGAGTATACAGTTTATGAAGAGGGACAGACTAAAATGTTCCCCAATTAGGTTTGTCTAATATTTCCTCATGATTAGATCCAGCTTGTGCATGTGGGGGCAGAAATGCCACAGAAGTAACACTGTGTCCTCAGTACATCATATCAGAAGGCACAGGTTGTTGGTTTGTCTCATCACTGGTGATGCTAACTTTATTCCTTTGATTAAGGTGGGATTTTTCATGTTTTCTCCCTTGTAAACTTGTTATTTTTCCACTTGCAATTAATAATAATTTGGAGAAGGTACTCTGAGACTATGTAAATAGCTTGATCCTCATCAAACTTTCAACCATCAGTTTCAGAAACCACTGATGACATGTCTGAATCAATTAGTAATATAACACTGCCCAAATGGTAGTTCTCTAAATCTGCCATTCTCTCTACACTTAGTAGTTGATATTCTGTTCTAACAGAACAGAATTTGTTTATATTGCCATAGACTCATATAATCTTATTTTATTCAATGAATTGTAATCCATTACTGTCAGTATTGATTTTGTCTCAGTATTGTCCAGTGAGAGCCCTATTGAGCTGGTTCCTGTGCCCTTTTGATAGGTCCCCATCATCTGTTGAGCACAACCATGACAGTATTTCACTCCTTTGCATAATTTGATGCCCTGCCAGTACAAAAATATCTTTAGTTCTTACATAAAGATGATTCATTTTACTTTTGCAGGAAGGAGAATAAAGATTAATGATTGATTTAACTATATGTGTGTGTGTGTATGTCTTCTTCTAAGATTTATATTTAGCTTTTCAGAATTTTCAGTTTTCTTTATTTTAGTTATTGCTTTCAGATATTTCTTTATATTTATTGATAAAAGAATCAATCAGACTCAAAACAAAAGAAACAAAAGAATTCTGCCCAAGTCATCTTCTTGAGTATGAAAAAAGAAAGACTTCGTGGATCTTGGTCTTACAGAAAGGAGCAAAATTTTAATGTCCCACTGATCATATAAGACATAAGAGAGCATTAGAAATTACCTTAAACTTTGGAGATGGGCATAATTAATCAGTAATGTCAATAACAATCTAATAATTACAAGAAACCATATTGTTGAGCATTTACTAATGCTCTGTTTAGATGAAAAATCTTCCCTCAAACATGAATGTATATATTGTCATTCCCATTTTACAATTAAAAAAAAATAAGTCTTGTAAAGCTTAAGTAACTTTCCCCCAGTAACTACCTAAAAGAGGCAGAACTTAAACCTAGTCTGGCTTTAGTCTCTGTACTCTGGGTAAAGAAAGTAGAGAGGATTGTAGAAACATACTGTAATCCACCCTAGGGGTAGAAATGAAAAACTTTCCTAAGGAAGTGTTGTCTAACTAAGACTTGAAAGATAAGATACTGCCTTCATCAAAATCAAGTCTCTTATGAAGCTTTTAAGGTCTTAACATGGGACAATGGTAGGGTGATGAGAAGAGAAATATTTGAGAGCAGGAAAATTCAAATCTCATTGTGGAAATGAGTGCCTACCCTGGTTAAGCACCAAGTAAACCCAGTGTACACACAGCCCTCACAGAGCACTGCCACCAGGAGAAAGCATGGGGTGAGCCAATTAGAATAAGGGAAAAAAATTCAGGAGATCTAGTCTTCCAACATACCAAGTTAATCCTCCAGTGAAGAAGGATGGGGAGCTTGGGTATATGGAGGTTAACTACACAAACCGAAAACACAGACTCCAAAGCCCCATTAGTCTTTTCTCCCACTCTTAGAGCTAACTGCCAAAGCACTGCTTCTTGGGCAAAGGGATAATTAGAGATGCTTTATGATTCAAGGTGTTAGGGGGGAATACAGATGGGAGTATCCGATCAGGAAAAGAAGCAAAGGAATGTTTTGTTCTCTATGCTCATGAAGAGCTCTTTTGTTCTTAAGGAGGGAAAATAAAGTATGAAGAATAAGAAAAAAAGCACAATTGAATTTACCAGAAAGTTATAACTTTATATTTCTGGGCTCTTAGAGATTATCTAGTCAAACTCCCTTACTTTGCAAATGTGAAAACAGACCCATAAGGAAAAGTCTTGCTTCTGGTCACATAGCTAATAACTGGCACAGGCCTCCTTACAATGTAGTGCCTGACCTTGAAATCCTCTAGCATACATTTGTACTGTGAACAATTTAAATTCTTACCATTCTTACCATTACCATTCTTACCAGGCAGATATTCAGGTAAGCCTAAATTTTTGCAGAATTTTGACAAACTTTGCTGAAGCAACATGAATATTATTTGTTCTTGGGCCCTTGGCTGTGTTAATGAGGATCCCTCAGCCTCATGGTGACATGGCATTTCTGCCTTCTGTTGAAATACAACAGATGTGGGTGGAGATCACGAGAACTTTCCTCTTGCTCTGAGCCAACAATGCCAGAAGCACTATACAAACCTGAGCAGACACTACCTCTGCCAGGTGGCCTGATATTCAAAGAAGAGAAAAGAATAGCATAATAGGAAAAGTCAATGATTCAGGCTGGAGGGAAGATACGATGAGGACTAACGTCTATAATTTCATTTTGTGACTCATAGGACCATTTTTCCAGATCGTATTTCAAATAATGCAGTTAATTTTTTAAAATGGATATACTGATTTGAGACTAAAAAGATAGGTGACCCAAAAGAACTAAAATTCAACATGGATGTGAAGAATCAGGCTAGAAAGAACTGTTTCAGTAGGGAATAGGACATAAATCTGGAATAGTGAAAAGGAAGTAATTTAATAGTCAGATGGTTTTTGAGGCAATTTCAGGTCTGCACAGTGAGAATATATCATAGGGTCTAGCCAGGTAAATGTAATACCAGTGTAGGTCTTTCACACAGAGGGCATTTAATAGAGGGAGATTGTTATTCAAAATGATAGAAGAACTGGAAATCCAGCTAGGAAGGAGATGGGGCAGCAACAGCAGAAAGCTATAATGGCAACTAGTGCTGACAGGACAGTGGGAGAAAGTGGGTAACCAGGGCCTGGGCATCTGGAACCTTCCAGAAGGAGCTGGAGTCAGTGGAGACTGCATGTGGGAGATGGGACCATGGAGGGATAGGCTTCTTTTTTTAGGTAATTAGAACTCTAGAGGAAAGGTAGCAACCACAGGAGACACAAAAAGATGCAGAGAGAGGAAGAAGGAGAAATACTGTGGTTTTCCTTTTCCTACCCTACAATCTTCTGCCACCGCCTCACAGTGGCCATACCAGTAAAGCAAAGGACAAAGGAGCCTAGAAAATGTAATTCCATTGAAATAGATTAGAGTCAGAAAAGGGCAGAAAAAAATCCAAAATGCCCCAGGTAGTTGACCAAAACACCCACATTTAATGCAGTCTGACCCCAGCCGTGCTGTTACATTAATCTCTGAGCCAGTCCTGATTGAAGCCAGTTTTCCATTAGGACCTCAGTGACTGTGGGGTCTGGATTTGTCCATCCTCCTCTCTGGTACTTCAGAAGTGAGCTCCAAACTCACTATCTATTTGCTTTAAAGTGTTTGGACCAGTATGAAGTTAGGCTCCAGCTTACCATATGAGTCTACTCTGAACCTGTTGGATTTTTCTGAGACCCTGACAGCCTCAGCAGCTCTAATTCCCTCTTCCAAGGGACATGAACAAGCTTGAACTCTTAAATTTGGAACAGGATACTGATACAGAATGAACTGATCACCTGGCATCCCAGTGCAGCCATCAGTGGGATGTCATTCATTGCCACCAGTCAGCGTCCCCAGACTCGGTGTCCCCACCCTCCAGACGGGACCTCCTTGATAGGGTCAACAGCACCTGCCTTCATCTGAAGGCTATCAGCCGTGGGGGCAACAGAACTGTTTAGTTCCCTGCATTCAGACAGCCCCTGTTTTCCATTAAGCATTAAAATTGAGTTTTCCTTCTTTATCTTTCCTTCAGTAATTTGCCACCTCTGAGAGCTGTTAATTAGCACAAAATAGTCCAAGACATATGAGAATAAGATAGAAATAAAACTAAATTTGCTTTAGAAACTTGACCTTTTGCCCCCAAGAAGAATCCAAAAGAGTGTTGGTGAAGTTTTCCATTCAACTGCCTTAAGCCAGAGTGCTACTCAGAAAATTTAAATGTAAGAGCAAATTGTAAATAATTCTCTTGGCACTAAAGGTTGTGCTCTTTCTTCAAGGCTTCAACGGCTCCTCTAGAGCAGATTCTAAGCTAAATGAAAAGGGGGAACAAAGTGTTCTGAAACCCCAAAGGATCCGAGGACACAGTCAGCTGCTTGACCATTTTTCCTCTCTCGGTGGCACTTCAAAAGCTGAAGGTGAAAGGAAGTCTCCTTGCTTCCCTGTGGACTCCTGGTGGCATTAGTCATAGGAGGGTGGCAGCCACTCAAAGATTGCAAATTACTGATTTCTGGCTCTGCATATAAACCATTATGGTACAACTGAGGAGACTAGATTGGAACCCCATATACCAACCACTTCTTCTAGCCAACAATCTTTTAACTTCTGCCAAGGATTTTTTTTTTTTTTTCACTAAAATAAAGTTGCTCAGGCTCCAAAAATAACATCTGTTGCTCGGAGTAACATTTTCAAACAACTGTACTTCCAGAAAACACACATTCTAGGCTTCCCTAAGAGACCTTGTAGAATGAATGGATGATGTAGGGTCCTGAGGTCCCTCATTTCATGCACTGCCTGCTCTTGGGCCAATGATTTTATTGTCACGGATGGGGATATGAGTTACCATGCACCAGTTGCCTCCATTTGCAACAGGCTGTGACTGGAGAGGCTTTAAATGACAACCCTACTTAGATGTGCTGGGAAGGCTTTCATGAGCAGGTTGTTTTTCTTAAACTGGGACCATGGTGCCCTGAAGTTGGTTCAAGGGAGATCCAAGAAGTTTTAAAAAAAGATAAAAACAAAATGGTGCCACTTTCAGCCTAGTACATCATTAGAATCTCTGAAAGTCAGCTTTGCTTTCAGGTGTCACCTAACCATCTCACTCAAACCCCCCAGAAGTAATCCACAATTTGCTAATCATAGAATTTTAGCCTCCCCATCCCTCCCCTTCATTCTTTTAGAGATAGAAGGACAAAAGCAAGGAGGTGCTTGGATCACAGTCTGCTCTAGAACTATAATGACCTCCTCTGATACCTCCTAGGTATAGGTCAGAGTTACAGGATAATTGGGATATGTAGGTGGTGTATAATCATTACCACTACTGGAGAGAATTCAAGACATTCATTTCTGTATGCACAGGCTGAAGGACTTTGCTCCATCAGAACCCATCATCTCTAATTTGAGCAAGAATCCCAAAGGCATTTCTATTGTTATTGAACCCTTAGGGCATGAGGGATTGCCCTGCTGCCTGCCTGGGCAATGATGTGTAGCAGGGGCAATGAAGGAAAGTGGCTGCCAAGAGCAAGGGACCAAGGAGGCAGAGCTAGTGATCCCAGGGTTTCTTATAATCTAAAATATATTGAAAGGGAATATCCACTCTCATGAGCTTGCAAGGAGAATTTTTACAAATAAAACATCATATTCATCCAATTCATTCAAATTAATCTATTTCCCTGATCCTAGGGAAGTACGATGCAAAGAGGATAGGAAAATATGAATTTCAGTTTGAATTCTCCCATGCAATTATTGAACTCTGGAAAAGCCAATCAGCCTCTCTGAGCTTCAGTTTCCTTATGATGATGAAGATGATGATACTCATATTCCCTGATATACAGGTTATTTGGAAACTACATTAAGTTTCTATGTATTAAATTATAAAAGATATAGTACTTTGCTATCATTATTATTTAGATTATTTGTAAATAACCATAATACTGCCTGACAAAGAGCTGAACTCTATGACTTTTAAGAACCCTTGACCCTAAGATTATATTATCCCATGTATTCATGCTCTTTCTTATCTTCTAAATTCAAAACCTCAATTAAAATATATTGTCATGCAAGTAAGGCAAATCTTATTAAGGAGACAATGCATAAGCAAGACTTACATATTCCCGCTGCCAAATGCAGTATAGGGTGTGTGTAAAGATTTCTTCCCATTAGCCTAATCTGGCTTTCCCAATTGGACCTGCTTGGAGGACCAAACATAGCAGGATTTCTCTGAGACTTAACCTAGCCTGGATTGAATGCAACCTCCTGCTGAGTTGCCCCTGAGAGGAATCCAGTCTCTAGATTGCCTCTCCCTGTTTGTTCCAAGTGAAATCAGAAGGGATTTAGATTTTGTACTGAAAGAATCCCACTGCCAAGTCAATGCCTGATTCTTCTGGAACAGACATTTTCAGAATTTAAAATCATCAGAATCAGTTGGAGGTCTTGTAACATAGAGATTCCTGGACCCCAACTCCAGAGTTTCCAATGTGGTAGGTCTGGGAAGGAGCCTGGGAATTTGCATTCCCAAGGTAATGCTGATGCTCATTGTCTGAAGACCACACAATGAGAATCACTATTTAGGAGGAGCCAACATATGTACTGGTATCTAAAATAACCCTTTACATGTGCTTCAGAAACAAGCAGTCTTGTGAGTTGGTTCTGATGGAAGCTGGAATAGAAAAGGGTGATTTTAAAAATAAATATGAACTTAAAAATAATCTTGTTCGATAAATTACATTCAAATAAATATTATTTTTTGTGTATAGATTTCTCTTTTTAACATTTTTATAAAGACACAAAATCATCAGGTATCTATTTTTTGTTTTTGGTTTAATCTTTTGCCCCCCTCTGGCTAGAAAAGTGAATAAAGTTTTAATCGGTTCTTTGCCCAAATCAAGGCAAAAGGCTTTCAGATTGGCAACACAGATTTACAATTTGTCCTCTGAAAGTTGAATAATAGTTAGAAATTATGACTTGAGAGAAAGGTAAGGTCAGTTTTAGACCTCTGTTTTTTCCTTCATTATACCTGCAAGTTTGGCTTATGATTGCTTCTCACCTAATTAACCAATTAAGCTCTTACCCTTCTGTCGTCACACTCAGAGCTCCAAGGCACCGCTTTTAACAGTGCATTCCATCATAACAAAAGGTGTATAGTCCCCTACTTTCCTAAGCCGTTACATTTCCTGAGATTTATGTGCTATTTTCAGGTTCAATACGGATGATGGGAATGCATCCTCTGTAGCTTCAATCATGCATTGCAAACCAGAAGTGAAGAATGAGCACAGTGCAGCCTCCACCCTCCCTCATCTGCTCACCTTGTTAGCTCTGGAGCAACCCTGCAGTGAAAGCCTCTGGTTTTGAGTCTGAAGACTCAGCCTCCATCCAGCTCTAATGCTCCCTACTTCCAGACGTGGAGGAAGCCCTTGACTCCCCACATGTTTTCAGTAGTAAAATGGGGCCAACATGCACCTAGACTACTTCAAAGGGTTGTTTTGGTGATCAAATAAAAAATTAAATAACATGAATGAGAGCGCTTTGGAAACTGTTAAGCCTTAAAATTGGCAAGGTTTCCTTCTTCTTGGTGTCAAGTTACGGGCACAGTGTATTCTCACTGATGGATTGTTAGTTCCCCCTGGTCCGTGTTCCCAGCCTTTGCTCTTGCTCCGGTGCTGCTGGATCCTTTCTGTAGACTGACCAGACAGGTGATGGTTCCACACCATTCATACCCCCATAATGCTAACATTTCTCCACTGTGGAATATAGGTAATATGGTCATTTCTAAATACATGATCTCTCTTAACCTTTAAAACCTGTACAGTTAGTATTATTTCCCCAATTTACAGATGAGGAAGCAAAGATGTAGACTATCAGTTTTCTCAAGTACAGAGGCAGAACCCAGCTGTCTCAGAAAGTTCAAGGTCTTCCCATCTCTAAGATGGTTCTTTTCTGGTAAACCAAATTTAAATAGATAAAAAGATAGATAAGTAGGTAAGCAGATAGATAATAGATGGATGAATGCTGGATGGACAAACAGCCGATTAAAGAGTATATTCTGCTGGTACACTAAAACTTTCTTCTTTGTATGATAATATTGTTTTAATGACTTAGGGGGTTGATTTAATTTACAACAAAGAGATCTCAAGGCAAGAAAATAAAACAAGAGAATAGGAGTTCTGGCTTGCCAGTGAAATGAACCATAAACCCAAACTTGAACCTTAAGGTTTAAAATGGTGAAGTTTAATTGGTTTCAGCCCACAATGGGTTCTCTAAGAGATAACCCATAAAGACATCTGTAATATTCCTTCTAGACAGAAAGGGCTCCCTTTCAAATGTGTATAGAATCTTATTTTTATGTTTTCCTAGCTAGGCATTCATGTGACACCAATCTCTGGACTAGGCTAAATGTCCTCTTTTAATAATTTACCACTGTCTTATGGAGGGCAGGAGGTGGTAACTTTAGCAAAAGCCAGACACAACATGAGCTCCGAAACAAGGAGAGCACATACCAACAGATAATCCACTTTAAAGTGTGTATGTGTGGGCAGCCCAGGTGGCTCAGTGGTTTAGCGCCGCCTTCAGCCCAGGGCCTGATCCTGGAGACCCCAGATTGAGTCCCACATCGGGCTCCTTGCATGGAGCCTGCTTCTCCCTCTGCCTGTGTCTCTGCCTCTGTGTGTGTGTGTCTCTCTCATGAATAAATGAATAAAATCTAAAAACAAACAAAAAAAAAGTATGTGTGTGTGTGTGTGTGTGTGTGTGTATGTACATGTGTGTTTGTGCATGTTGTATCAGATCTACAATGAAGCAATTCTGGGGAAACCAGATATCAAGACCCAGCTTGCAACATGTTTCTATTGTTAATTATTGTAAAGCCCACCAAATTTAAAGTGAGATATCCATACATAGAATTGGCATTCACAACTGAATTCAACTACCCTAACAATAATAAGACTTAGGACTACTTACACATAAAGATATAAATTTATTTAAATAAAAGCAGTGCTCTAAATGATTTTTAAAATAAATATTAAAAAAGGAAACCCTACTGTAAACTATGGACTTGGATGACAATGATTTGCTACTGTGCATTCATTCATAGTAACAAATGTACCACTCTAGTGTGGGATATTGATAAGGATGAATTTGTATGGGAACTTTGTGTTTTCAACTCAATTTAGCTGTGAACAAAACTAAAAAAAAGATCAATTTTTTAATTTTTTAATTTTTTAAAAATATTTTATTTATTTGTTCATGAGAGACACAGAGAGAGAGAGAAAAAGAGAGAGAGAGACAGAGACACAGGCAGAGGGAGAAGCAGGCTCCATGCAGGGAGCCCAACATGGGACTCGATCTCGGGTCTCCAGGATCATGCCCTGGACCGAAGGTGGCACCAAACCGTTGAGTCACCGGGGCCGCCCTAAGATCCATTTAAAAAAAGAAACATTTCCAATTTTTTAAAGACACACTTTCTGGAGTTGTAAGTCCTCAGGATCATTGCTATCAAGTGTTTCTTACAAACATGCAGGGGCCAGTGGCTTCCAAACTCTGAGTATACTCTGGAGGCTAGACTCTAGTTTAACTTCTGGTCACAAACCTTTACTCTGAATGAACATATTTTGAAGAACATACAATGGGCAGTCACATTATAGGAAACCTGTGGAATTCTCAAGTGTTAAGGCACTCTGAATCTAAATGACATTTCCAGCTCTCACTGAAGACACCCATTTTCCCACTCACCTCCTAACTACTTTAGCTCCTTAAAGAGAAAATGACCCTAAATAACCACTTTTTAAAAATCTAAATCACTTCCCTAATAACCAGAGCAAGTAGAAATGACCTTTGTCCCTTACTACCTGACTATGCCCATAAACTCTGCAGCGTGATGCTACTTTCTCACTTTGGGATGTTTGTATCTACCTAGTTAGTAAGCTATAATCAGAGCTGGTGACTGCAGCTGGTGTTTGACCTTACCATGCATGTCTGAGTTGATAACACCACTAATTTCTACTCTACCTTGTGGCCTTCTAATTTCTGTCAAGAACTTTAGTTTACTGTACATATGATACATAGTAGACATTGAACAAATATTTTAAAGATTAGTGGAATAAATGAATGAATGAATGCCAGGTGAGTTCAGAGGCCAAATCATTTGAATGATGTACAGAATTTACGTAAGAGCAGCAGATAAGGCTGGCCTGTAGATTGCAATTAAACTGTGGGAGATCCTGAGTGGCTGGCAGAGAAGCTTGGAAGAGAAGAGCCACTGAAGGTTTCTGAGTGGGGCAGGAATATAATCAAACTTACTTTAGTAAGAATGTGATCAGGAGTGATGAGTCAAAGTAAATAACAGAATACCTACAAGGCAATTATTCTTTCTTTTTATTTTATATAATTATTGAATTATTTTGAAATGTTTTAGGTTAATCTGAAAAAGTCTTCAAATTTTAATAAAATTAAAATTATTCTGTTTCAATGAGCTCATAAAAAAGAGTATTTTCTAAGTGATGTATTTCCACGGGGGGGGGGGGGGGGGGAAGAATTCACACACTCTAAGAGTGCAACCTAACTAAAATAATAGGTTACTGTTTAAATATCCTAATAAAATTATGCTAACAATTAATAGAATTATCATATACAGTCCTCCTCTACTTTTCATGAAATAAAGTATTTTAACACATCTAACACCTATCACTTCTTGTTTATTCTTTTTAAGCTATGTAATAGTTTTACAAATGGATTTATTAAAAAGATAATTGACATAAAACATTTACCAATTTAACATGTATAATTTGATGTTTTTAGTGTATTCAAGTTGTACGACCATCAACACAATCTAGTTTTAGAATATTTTAATCACCAAAAGAAACCTCATACCCATCGGCAGTCACTCTCCATCCCAGCCCTAGGCAACCACTCATTAATCTTTCTGTATCTATATATTTGCCCTTTGTGGAAATTTCACATAAATGATATCATATAGTATGTGATCTCTTATGATTGGCTTTTGTCAATTAACATGATGTTTCCAAGGTTTATCCATGTTATAGCATGTATGACTACTAATTCCTTTTTATTACTGAAAATATTCCATTATATGAATTACCACTTTGTTTATACATTCATCGGTTTATGAACGTTTGAGTTGTTTTCATTTGAGGATTATTATAAATAACACTCTATAAACATTCACGTGCAAGATTTTGTGTAGACATATCTTTTCTTTCTATTGGGTATATATCTAGGAGGAGAATCGCTTGGTCATAGAGTAACTCTAGGTTTAACATCTTGAGGAGCTGCCAGCTTTTTTCCAAAGTACACCAGTTTACATTCCCCCAGCTTTGTTTGAGGGTCCCAATTTGTCCACATCCTTGCCAACATTCACCACTATTTGTGTTTTTGATTATAGCCATCTTAAGTGGGTGAAAAATAATATCTCATTGTGGTTTTCATTTACATTTTCCTAATGGCTAATGATGTTGAGCATCTCTTCATGTGCTTATTTTTCATTATATATCTCCTGTGGAGACATGTCAAATCAAATATTTTGTCCACTTTAAAAATTTATTTGTAATTGGCATGCAATATTATATTATTCTCAGGTGCACAAAACAGTGGGTATTTTTATGTGTTATGAAACGATCATCTCAATAGGCCCAGTTACCATCTGTCAGTATATAAAGTTACAACAATATTATGGACTGTATTACCCATGCTGTACATTACATCCCTGTGACTTAGTCACTTCATAACTGAAAGTTTGTAACCGCTAACGCCTTTCACCTATTTTTGCCTATCTCTCCACGTTCCTCCCCTCTGGCAATCACCAGGTTGTTCTCTGTATCTATTCAGTTTCTGTTTTGTTTGTTCTATTTTGTAGATTTCACATAAAATGAAATCATATGGCATTTGTTTTCCTCTAACTGACTTATCTCACTTAGCATATCTTCCATGTCCATCTATGTCATTGCAAATGACAAAATTTCATTATTTTTTATGATTAATATTCCATCATATATATACTGTATCTTTATCCATTCATCAACTGCTGGACACTTGAGTTGCTTTCATATCTTGGCTATTGTAGCTAATGCTACAATGAACACAGGGGTGCATATATAATTTGAATTAGTGTTTTCATTTTCTTTAAATACCTAGAAGTAAAATCTATTTCAAGTTCTGTTTTCAAGCTTTCAAGGAACCGCCATACTGTTTTCTATACTGGCTGCACCAATTTACATTGCTACCAATAGCGCACAAGGGTTTCCTTTTCTCTACTTTTTAAACTGGATAGTCATATTTTTTATCATTTAACATAAAGTTTCTTTGTAAATTCTGGATACAAGTCCCTTATCAGATATTTGGTTTGAATACATTTCTCCCATTCTGTGAGGTGTTTTTTCACTTTCTTGATAATGTCCTTTTTTAAAAAAAAAAAAAAAAAGATTTTATTTATTTATTTGAGAGAGAGCAAGGCAGCAGGAGCAGGAGGAGGGAGAGAGGGAGAAGCAGACTCCTTGCTGAGCATGGAGCCTTATGTGGGGCTTGATCCCAGGACTCTGAAATCATGACCTGAACTGAAGGCATATACTTAATTGACTGAGCCACCCAGACACCCCCTGATAATATCCTTTGAGGAACAAAAAGTTTTAAATTTTGATTAAGTCCAATGTATTTATCTTTTTCTTTTGTCACATTTTCATGTCACATTTAAGAAACTATTGCTTATAAATACCTACTCCTACTCCTAGTTTTTCTTCTAAGAGTTTATAGTTTAGCTTTTATATTTAGATCTATGATGTATTTTTAAATATTTTATTTATTTATTTATTTATTTATTTATTTATTTATTATTCATTCATTCATTTTATTTATTTATTTATTTATTTATTTATTTATTCTCTCAGACACACAGAGAGAGAAAGAGAGAGGCAGAGACACAGGCAGAGTCGAGAAGCAGGCTCTACGCAGGACACCCGATGCGGAACTCAATCCTGGGACTGCAGGATCACACTCTGGGCCTAAGGCAGGTGCTAAGCTGCTGAGCCACCCAGGGACCCCCAAAGATCTATGATGTATGTTGAGTTAGATTTTATATATGGTATGAAGTACAAGTCCCCACTTCATCCTTTTACATGTGGATTTGTAGTTGTCCCAGAACCACATGTTGGTAAAGCTCTTCATTCTTCACTGAATTGTTTTGGTATGTCTGTAAAACTCAGTCATATATATAGATTTATTTTTGGGCTGTCAATTTTATTCCATTGATTTATATGTCTATCCTTATGACAGTAGCACATCGTTTTGATTACTGTAGCTTTGTAGTAAGTTTTGATATTTGTCTTTCTTCTATGGGTCTCCAACTCTGGTCTTCTTTATCAAGATTCTTTGGGTATTCTGGATTTATTGCATTTCCATATTAGTGTTATTAGGAACAACTTACGAATGTCATAAAAAATTCTAGATGAAATTTTAATGGGGATTGCACTGAATTTGTACAAAATTTGTGGAGTACTGCCATCTTGTTATCTTAGCAGTAGTAATCTTCCAATACATGGGCATGAGTTGTCTGTCTTTCACTTACTTCAGTGGTAGTTGATTTCTATCAGCAATGTTCTATAGTTTTCATTGTACAAGTATAGCACTACTTTTGTGACCTTAACACCTAAGCATTTTATTCTTTTTATGCTATTATCAATGGAATTGTTTTATTCCTTTAATTTTAGAATTGATTGTTGGCATATAGTGTATAGATCGTTAGTGATTTTTGTAAATGGACTCTATCCTGAAACCTTGATAAACTTGTTTATTATTTCTAATGAAACCCATTAGAATGCCTTAGGATTTTCTATATATATCATCATGCCATCTGTCAGTAAAGATTGTTTTATTTCTTCCTTTCTAAACTGGTTGTCATTTATTAAAAAAATAAAACCTTTTATACTACCTTCCATATTTACCTCTGCAGTTACCTTTACTCATGTTCTTTGTGTCTTTTGTGAGTCAAGTATCCCTTGTGTCTTTTCAATTCTGCCTGAAGGATTTCCTTTAGTGTGTTTCATAAGACAGATATATTAGAGACAAATTCTTTAGTTTTTTTGTTTTTAGAGAAGTTTCTGTTTTAATTTATTCCATTTTTGAAGTGTAATTTTGCTGGATATTGAATTCTTGGTTGATAATCTTTTTCTTTCAGCACTTTGGACATTCTTTCTTCCTTCTGGTCTCTATGGTTTCTGAGGAAAAGTCAGTTGTCACTCTTATTGAGGATTCATTATATATGATGGGTAATTTTTCTCCTACTTTCAAGATTCTCTCTTTGTCTTTTGAAAGTTTGACTATGATAATGTGTGTAGGTGTAGATCTTCTTTTGTTTATTCTACTAGAGTTTTTGAGTTTTAATATGTGGATTAATGGGTTTTTTAAAATCAAATTTGAGGAGTTTTTTTTCTCTCTTCTACTCTGGGATTCCCATGATACATCTGTTATTTTTCATGTTCTCACAGGTCTATGAAGCTGTTTCTTTTTTTTTAAGATTGTATTTATTTATTCATGAGAGACATAAAGAGAAGTCAGAAACATAGGCAGAGGAAGAAGCAGGCTTTCTGCAGGGAGCCCAATGCAGGACTGGATCCCAGCACCCTGGGATCATGACCTGAGCCAAAGGCAGACACTCAACCGCTGAGCCACCCAGGCACCCTGAAGCTGTTTCTTTTTCTTCTTCCTCTCTGTTTTTCATACTGGATAATCTCAATTAAGCTGTATCCAAGTTTGCTGATTATTTTTTTTTTTTGTCAGCTAAAATCTGCTGTTGGGTTCTTCTGTATTTTTCATTTTAGTTCTTATAACTTCAAGACCAAAATTTCTATTTGGTTCTTTACTTATAATCACTATTTCTTTATTGATATTCTCTATTTAGTGACTTTCATCGTCATATTTTCCTTTTTAATTCTTTTGGAATATTTTCCTTTAGTTCTTTGAACATATTTTTAAGAGCTAATTTAAATTCTTTGTTTAGTAAGTCTAAACAAAGTCTGATCCCTCAGGGACAGTTTCTATTGACTGCTTCTTTTCCTGTGTATTTTACTATTCTTTTGTACATCTATTTTTTTTTCTTAAAAATTGGACATTCTAAGTAATATAATGTGGAAATTTTGGAAATTAGACTATCCTCTCCCAACCAAGTTTTATTGTTGTTATTATTATTTTCTTATTATTGTGTTGCTGCTGTCTGTTTTGTAACTTTCCTGGACCGATCCTGTAAATTTTGTATTCTCTGTAGTGTGTAACTGCTAAAGTCTCTGTTTGGTTACCTTATTAATCAGCTAATGATTGGCCAGATATTTCTTTAAATGTCTTGAAAAACTAAATCTTCCAACCCTTGCTGTCAGGCTGTATGTGTATTTTGGGGCATGATTTCAATGGCTCAGGCAGTGAGTTTACCACTCTGCCTTAGATTTTATTTTCTGCTTGCACAAAGATTCAAGGTCAGCCAGAGGTGAGATATTGGGAACTTCTCAGGTCTTTCCTGGGCATGCATACAGCCCTGTGCATGAATGCAGCCCTCTAGATCCCCAGGAATATGCTAGAGCTTTTTTAAAAAAAAAACCCTATGGACATCATATTTCCCTTAACTTCCTTTTAAGTTTCTGGCCAGGCTTTTAGCTATTTGTGATGTTAAATAATCACCACTGATGTTTTTTGACACATGCCCTAAAGATAGGCTTTTCCTCCAGCAGGTGTTCTGAGTCACATCAAATAACACCACCACCTTGGATGGACTTTTCCAGAGGCTGTGAAATAAGTCAAATAGTGACAATGTTCTACAGTTGGAACTCTTTGTGGAGCTGCAAATATGATCTGCCTGTCCCTCCAGTGCCTGAAAAGCTGCCATATTTCACAGCTATCATGGTTGTGAGGCTGCTGGTTTTCAAGGCTACTACATACAGAGCTGGAAAAAGAGTGATAATAGTAAATCAAGTTGAAATGCCACGAATCCTATAGTTCTTAATGAGGTACATTAGTTTTCCCTGAATAAACTCTTCAGATTATTAAAGACTAGTTAATTGACAATGGTCTAAAAAGTTGACTTTGATGATTCTGCCACTGTTTTCACTGCTTTTATAGAAGGAGAAATCTACAGAGGTCTACATTGTGCCATTCCAGAAGTCTTCTACCATTATTTATTCTTAGAGGGAAATGAAATTTGATTAAAACCTTTCATATATTTTAAATGATTCTTCACCTCCATTTTCATCAATTTTATTTAGGTGGTTGCATATTTAGTTCAAAATTCATGAATTTATGACATCTGGCAGAAACCTAAATTTTTCTGTTTCTTTTCAGCTCCTTCTTCATTTACATAGTTCCTCATATTATATCAAAGATTCAATTCCCTAAGTGACTCTCCTATCTATTCCTTCTAGTTTGGTTATGCCTTTTGTACCATTAGTACCCAAAACAAAACACAATATTCCTTTGCAATCAGACCTTTGCAGAACATAGAAGGACTTTTCCATTTCCCCTGTTATAGCTATTATGTTTATATTGCTGTTGTTTATCAATGTATATACCTGCTTGAGTATGTGAATCTACACAGATTCATATCAGCTTAAAATAGGATTGGATAATGAAAATTGTGAAATAGATGCTGATAGGTTAGTTTTTCTGTAATGGAGTTCAGGAACTTTGGTACACTGGAATTTGAAAATGGGTAGAAAGCTAGTTTGCTGAAACACATTTTTCCAGCTGCCTGCTGTGATGCCTATAAATTCTTTAAGAAACAATGGAGAGAAAAAAAATTCCATCCATCTTTAATGACTATAAGGATAATCATGAATTTAAAATACCAGAGCACACAAATTTTTACTTGGTATTTTATTTTATTATATTTTATTATATATATAATAAATATATATATACACACAAAGTAAATATATATAAAATATATATATGTCAAAGTAAAATACATACATATATTTAAGCAAGAATAATGTAAGGTTTCTTCTACTGGGAAATGCATTACCTTACAGTACCTTTCTAATGTTCGATCTTTCAATAAAAGAATTCATTAGTCATTACTCTTAACTAACCACACAACACTTAAAAAACAAGAGTAAGCAAATTTATTTGGTCACTAAACCTTTATGCCATCTTATTAAAATGTTACATATGCATGAAAACCATTGATTTTATTGAAAATGTCCTTCCTGAATTTTTCTATATCTAAGTTATACACAGGTGCATAATCTTTTGTTTATTTCCAAATAAGTTTAAGAATATATTTTGGCATAATAACTTCTAATTTCTTAAAAACCTTAAAAGTTATCCCTTTGTAATTTAGCACTTATTTATGAGTTTCTCCTGAAATTCATACCATTGCTTAGTGGAATACCTCAAAGTATATTTCTTCCTAATAAGTTTAATGGCCCTATGTTTGAATATAAAAAGCAAACAAAACAAAACAAAACAAACACATTATATTTTAGAATTGAGGACACCTAAGCTGTCAGCTTACAGGAACATTTGTTATCAACCTCCTGTCTTATAAACACCTAGACTACACCTAAAAGCCTAGGACAAAGATAAAAAATTTTTTTTTGAAAGATGGAGCCTATGAAGGACATTAGGAATGAAGATGCAAGAGACAAAATGAGAGACTAAAATTGTGATTTCTCTGATTCCATCTCTTTCATTTTAACATGTATCATCTATTAAATTATTTGTGCTGCTAACTAGAAGCACAGAGCACATGGAAGAAATGGAGTTGGAAACATACATTTAGACATTTAAATGTTATAGTCACCAAATCTCTCTTTAGTTTTTTCCCAAAGAGGTTGAGACCTTCCCTGGTTGACTGAGGGAACTGATTTCACATTTCTATCACTAAAATGGAGCAGGAAAGGGTAAAAGAAGTGCTATAACTTAGGAATATTCTGCTATTCTCTCATTTGGGCTATGTATTAAGAAGAACATGATTATATAATGAAGTAATTTCAAGAGTATCTCCAAGCTGTCTAGAAATGACTAGTTATATTCTTCTTATTCATTTCAATCATTCTTCTGGCTAAAACATGCTACCTTCCCACCCCACTTGAAATGACATCATTGGGATTTCTGCAATATTCACTATTATATATTTCTCTGGGTCCCAAGTAAAAATATGAATACTAGGATGTTGGCCCTGATGCATAGACTTCATCTAAATTCTGCAAAATTAAAGTATCAGGAATAATCGATACACTATCAAGGAAGGCATAGAGACAACATCCATCAGAAGTTTTTTTTCATTAATTTTATAGAATATATAGGGAGAGAATATGCTTTGGATTCATGGAGGCCTAGACTTGAGTTCCAGATTCATCTCTTAATAACTAACTGTGGCCTTATGCAAGTTATTTATTATATTTGAGCCTCAATTTCCTCATTTGTAAGACAGATAATAAAACCTATTGTGAGAACCAAACTAAATCATAAACACAAATTAAATGACTGTATTGAAAGGAGAGTTTGACTCCTACAGACCTCAAAGACATTCATCCAGGATATGTTTCTCAATTTACATGGAGAGTCCATAAGATGACCATCCATTAAACACGTGAAAAAAAATATGCTTCCCTGAAGAGATCTCCCCTATCAGGATATAACTGTTTTCTTTTTCTAGAGTTATAACTGCATTAAAACTCAGCTATGACTCTTTAATCTCAGTTACAAGAAGTGAGTGCCTACAGTAAAAGTTTCCAAATTAATTACTAAGAGTTTGTGTTGAACTGAATAAACTTCTGTCCCTTTACTCACAAAAAAAGAGTTTGTGTTGAAATTAGAATTTATTACTTTCTCTAGATGATATGTTGCCTAAATCACAATTGTTTCCCCATATCCTCGTTAGAAAAAAAATTTGTACATCAGAAATGTAGAAGTAAGAGAAAAAAGGGGAGGAGAGGGGGAAAGCAAGAGAGAATCGGTGTTTATGGGGGCTGGTGAGGAAGATATAATTTATTACTCTCTCTAGATGATATGTTGCCTAAATCACAATTGTTTCCCCATATCCCCGTTAGAAGAAAATTTTGTACATCAGAAATGTAGAAGTAAGAGAAAAAAGGGGAGGAAAGGGGGAAAGCAAGAGAGAATCGGTGTTTATGGGGGCTGGTGAGGAAGAGTGAGTGGTAGGAATGTGTGTGTAGGAGGGTGAGGGTAGCTACTTCTTAGCTATTCTGGAACCAATTTAAACCCCTTTATTGTCCTTTAATTAACACAATTGCTTCTAAAGACAGCAGTGATTTTCTCCTTACATGATCAGCCATAACTTTTGCAATCTCAAAGGCAGTTTAGTTAAAAGGGTCTCAAAAACCAATGCAGTTTGGAGAAAGGCTGAAAGCTAGGGCCCTGAACTCCTTTTATCTATCTAAATGGAACTATAGAACTGCATTAAGGTCTCTGCCATCAATCACTGTTCAAGTCCAGGATGAGAGTTCTGTTCCTGTTAAA
Organism: Canis lupus familiaris; assembly: GCF_011100685.1. Classification (NCBI taxonomy): domain Eukaryota; kingdom Metazoa; phylum Chordata; class Mammalia; order Carnivora; family Canidae; genus Canis; species Canis lupus. Next base: position 14,723,001 of record NC_049248.1, read on the forward strand.
AGCAACCTCCTGACCCACACTGCTGCAATTAAAAATATAGATTTTCTGAATTTCCACCAAAACTTTCTGAATTATCTGGCTTATTCCCCTGAATGCATTATCATTCATATTTAGGTTGCATCTTTCTCCAAAAAAAAAATTGTTAGGAAACATTTGCTCGCTGCCATGTAACATCCAAAAATATCAAGGCATTAAGAGACATGTGAGAAAATGTGTATGGGTTTTTTATTCCAATTGCCATTCCTGAAAGCCACAACACAGTGATTCACTGCTTTTCATGGAGAAAATTACCAATTAAGAGAAAGCAAAATGAGACACTGAGGGATATAGTGTGGGCAGCTCCAGTTATAGTCATGCTTTATGGCAGCTTATCCACTGAACAGCGGGAGCTTCAAAAGATTGTGTCTGAACTTTGCATGAAGCACATGGGACAGCACTTCACAAGCTTGGACACAGATCATCAGGGTCAGTGGCCAGGCCAAAGCTGTAATGAAAAGCAGGTGGGCTGAGTTTAGTAGTTTTGAGAAGAAGGAGGAAGAGATGTGAAATCCATGCATATGATCCTATTTCAGGAGGTTTCCAGTGGAAGAAAATGAAAGAAAGAAAGGATAGCACAATTCCTTGGGTAGGAATTTAACTTCTTCTAACTGGAAAGGCAAGAAATATAATGTAATACTGTCCTTTCAAAGAGAGAGGATTATTATTATACAAGCAATAGAGATCTTGAAATTTTACTGCAAAGGGCTGACATAGGAAGTTCATAAAGTTTTGAATTATAAAATAAAAAATAAAGATTAGCTTTATTTCCAGTGTGAAATGAACCCATAAAGCACATCCATGGGTCCTGGGGCCCCTGCCTCAAGCCATTCATCCCCTAGGAGCCTTCTTCAAACCCCTCCTTTTTATTCTGGCTTAAGAGGTGGGAGGGCTGAGGCCCTGGGTGGAAAGGCCTGAGCTAGCGTCTATGGCTCTGGCATGAGGAGGAGCCCTGCCTCTGCACAGCCTCGACAGCCAAGCTTCCTGCAAGCAGTAGCTCTGAAAACTGTGGCCAAGAATGTTCAAACATAAAATCCCATGCCCTTGAGGCAAATCTAATAAATCATCCATAGCACCCTCTAACTCCAGAGGGACAAGGTTTGAGACTGGAGTCACACTGGCTGAAGTCAATAGGAATGTTGTGGAGCCCTCCTATCCGAAAGAAACTAGGTGATTCTAAACCACCATCCATCCCTTGCACTACTGATAAAGCAATTTCTGAGGTGGATCTATCAGCTATCAGCCTCACTTCTGGATGCCTCACTCCTGACTCCATAGGGATGTATCTTCCCCGTTGGATGTGGTAAGGGATGGAAGGAGGGGTTCCCAACTTTGTGAGCAGAAAGCAGAATTTTCTAGTATTCTTTATCTAAACTGGAGAATAAGGTCACACAGCCAGGTTGCTTCTCGTTAGGCAGACCATGAGTTATAAAGATACTTTATCTGTTCTCCGTCTTGATTCTTCTAATCCATATAAATGATTAATAATGACAATCCTATTGTATTCAGGCTTATCTTTTTCCACTTATTTTTTGTTTCCTTGGCAAACATCCTTAGGCCAGGAAAAAAACGAACATAGACATCAATAGCTTTAAAAATTTGGTTTTGGTTCCTCTTCTGCATCTGAGACTGGTTTAATTTAGAACCAGCACATACAGAACAGTCCAAATAAAATCCTCATCCCTCCCAGAACAGTGAATATTCTGAGCGAGACCCAACAGCCAGCAAGCTAGTCATCTTCATCCTGAAAAATCTTAATCCAAACAGTATCTGAAATATTAAGCTAGAACACTTTTATGAAATTCCATATCCAATTCAAAAGCTGGATGGATTTGTTTCCTTGTTTGTGTTCACAGTTATCCCATTCGTCAAAGTAGCTGATAGCTGGGCTTTGCAGACTTAAAGAGTGAACAACCAACTATTGTCAGGACACAGTGTAAGGTATTGGCTAGATTGCAAATCCTGGCTGTGCCACCTACTTAGCCTTTTATCCCTAATTTCCCCAACTGTAAGCAGAGATAAAGTTAGTTATCTCATAGGGTTGTTAAGAAATTAATACAAAAAGAAATTAATTAATATATGTAAGATGTTCAGAACAATTCCTGAAATATCAGAAGAGCTCAGTAAATGTTAGGCTCTATCATTATGGCTGGGTGAACCTGCTCTCCAATCCATATGGGAAGAAAGGAAGTAACTAAAGTCTGAAAGGGCATCCCTCTAAGTTTCTATCAATAAGGAGAAAGAGAAGATGAGAAGTGAGATCACACATACACAGCCAGGTGGAAAATGCCCCATGAGCTCATTGCAAAGGTGTAGCTGAATGGTTCTGCTATTCAGAGTAAATTCTGAGAGAATGTCATTATGATGCTTGGAAGGAGTCATCTGGAAATTCAGTCATTTTCTCTTTTATACTCCGAAGAATTAAATTACAGTTGATGAAACAATTTTATCCCAGAAGAAGAAAATAACTGGCAGACTATACTTGAAGGGGGTTCTTGTGAAAAGCACTGTCCATATACACCAAGTAATTCCTCCCTTATCTTAAACATAATGGGAACAAAATGGCTAATATGAGTTTTGAAGGTTGAAAATCATCAAATATTGACACAAAGATAGAAGATCACATAAAATACATGTCTTATTTCTTTTCATCTAACACCATTAAGAATACATAAGTTCTAGGAAATATGAGCCTATTGCTAAATTATAAAACATGTACTTTCTTCATACATGTTGATTCCAGAATGATACCAACATCAAGTGATATAAACTGTTCATCTCTATATTCTAACTTAATAATAATGATCTTTCACTTCCTGATGACCTCAAAATATTTTACAGACATTATCTCATTAAGAAGGTATTAATAGGAGATGCTCGCCCAAACATTATGAAAAAGTGATGGGAGATATGGAATGGAAGACCAGAAGTTCAATGAATGTAATGATAATAATCTGAAATGTAATAATAATATAATATTACATAATAATGCATAATATAATAACTTGTTATCATATCATGTTTAATAGTTAAGAAAATGTCTTTTCAGTCAGGATATCATTTAAATTTTAACATAAACTAGGAGAGTGGCAGGAGAATATATAATAATAATCTGTGATCAAGTTGACTCATTAAATTTAGTTGAGGATTTTAACTAAATGCTAAAGCCAACAATAGCCAATCTGTGGAAGGAGCCAAGATGTCCTTCAACAGATGAATGGATCACTTCTTGGCCTTTTGTCTAAGATCAAGTGCAACAGATGAATGGATAAAGAAGATGTGAGATATATATATATATATATATATATACTATATATATATATATATATATAGTATTTTGAGAAGAAAACTATATATATATATATATATATATATATATATATATATATATATAATGGGATATTACTCAGCCATCCAAAAGGATGATTACCTACCATTTACATTGACATGGATGGAACTGAAGGGTATTATGCTGAATGAAATAAGTCAATTGGAGAAAGAAAATTATCATATGGTTTCACTCATATGCAGAATATAAGAAAAAGTGCAGAGGACTATAAGGGAAGGGAGAGAAACTGAATGGGAAAAAATTAGAGAGAGAGACAAACCATGAAAAACTCTTAACTTTGGGAAACAAATTGAAGGTTGCTGATGGGGAGGGGGGTTGGGGGGATAGGGTAACTGGGTGATGGGCATCAAGGAGGGCACGTGATGTGATGAGCACTGGGTGTTATATGATATATAACAACTGATTAATTATTGAAAACCACATCTGAAACTAATGATGTACTATATGTTGGCTAATTGAATTTAAATTTTAAAAAATACATAAAAAAGAAAAGATAGTAAATGCTGAATAAAAATAATTGTGTTGGGAAGGTTGGGTGGCTCAGCAGTTGGGCATCTGTCTTTGGCTCAGGGCGTGATCTCACAGTTCTGGGACAGAGGCCCACATCAGGCTCCCTGCATGGAGCCTGCCTCTCTCTCTGCCTATGTCTCTGACTCTCTCTCTCTGGGTTTCTCATGAATAAAAAATAAAATCTACAAAAATGATGATTTTGTTTACAAATTTAAATGTGTAATGGTATACTTATTCAACACCATTTTTGCAACTCAAAAATTTGCATCTTCTTTCTGAAATATATATAATAAATAAAAGTCTTTCTTTCTGGTAGCCAGAAAATATAGGCATCTAACTCAATTTTTAGTGAAAGAAAACCAATGAAGGCATAAAATATCACATTCGATCCAAACTTCTAGTTCAGGTGTACAATGCAGGAAGAATATTTTCCCTGATGTTATGTAAAGTTTTATGCATGGTATATTTATTTTGCAATCTCATTCTGGGATGTGAAAAAATTAGAAAGCTATTAGGATATTTTTTCTTTAAATAACTGGCCTTCATGTATTATTTTAGAAAAATCACTTTATTATAGTTTATCCTAAATCCATAGAAAGCACAGCTTTTACACAGGCCCTTAAGAGTATGGAGAGCAAAGTCTCATCCTGATTAACCCTAAATACACACATTTCAGGGTAAGCCTGTCACAAATCCAGCTGGGAATAATGCCCAGTTTTATCAGAACTATGTATTTCTTCAGCTTCTCTGAAGAACATACTGGGGAGTCTGTAAACTAACACTTAATATCTCTATTTTCCTATCAAATTTTTGTAGGAAGCCAAGTAACTTTTCTTAAAGTAAAATGTGTGATGTGAATTTATGGAAACCTACTTTATCCTACTATCACCCTCTATCTCTTGCAACCAAGACACATATGTCAAGTCCAATGACACTCATGAGTCAGAACATGATGGTGAGCACAAACTGGAGAAAGGAAATTTTGGGTAAATCACTTAACACCTTTTAGTCCATTTTTCATCCATACCAGTAGTCTCCAAAGGGAGACAAGAAGCACATACCCAAACTTCTGTTTCTATTAATTTTAATTTCATCTTTTAAAAATTTCTACACTTTATAGTTTTTATAATGTGAATAATACATGAGTGTGGTAGTGACATGTAGTTAATCCAAATGAGCCTGGTCCAAAGAGAAGTGAGAGATGTTCTTTTGTATATAGGAGTAGTTTTGCAGAAAGCAGGTCTTATTTATCTTCAAATATGTCATTTACTGTTCCTAAATTTGTGGCTTGCTTCTTTTTAAAAAAGGAACATAGGGATGCTTGAGGTGATTCAGTCCGTTGAGCTTCTGCTTTTGCCTTCGGTCATAGTCTAGGAGTCCTGATGTTGAGCCCTGCATTGAGCTCCACACTCACTGGAGAGTCTGCTTCTCCTTTTGCCCCTCCCTGCTGCTCCTGCTTTCTCTCTCTTTTTCTCAAATAAATAAATAAAATCTTTTTTTTAAAAAAAAGGACTATAAACTATAATTTTTTTCTAGTGAAGAGGTAATAAACCAGAATTTTTGAAATTTTTTAATCCAGCAAACCTCACTCATACCAGTTACATGATCATTCAGGCCTAATTTATCAGGAATTCACAGAGACCCAGATCATTATTACAAGCTATAAACCTGGGAACAGAGTGTGATCAAACCAATGAATTAAATAGCAAGCATCCAATGACAGCAAATCATAATGACAGACAGTGTGTCATAAAAGCAGTCTAATAAGAATTGTGAAAAATGCATATCAAGTCAGTTTGGGGGCAACTTGTGATTTTCCTGTAATTCTTCTTAAAAGGGCCAACTCTTGGAAGTTCGTTCAGAATATGAACTAAGGTGCTTATAAAGTCTCTCTTAGATCGTATGATTTGAAATTATCACAAGAAAGGGGGGGTAGACATAAGGAACAACAATCTGTTTTACATGTAATTTTATTTTCGCTTAACCTTATAGTGACAGAAAAGCAACTCCAACAATTTGTCAAACATAGACTAAGCACTGCACAAATAACCTCCATGTGATTCCCCAACATTTACTTCATTCCTAAGCAGACAAGATCTTAGGGAAGCATATGCCCACAATTTTTTTCTGATGGTATGTTTATATAATATTCATTCCCCCAAAACATTTAGATCTTATGTTGATTGCCACAACTGCCAGAACGCACATAAATTGAACTTAAATTCTGCAATGTTTCAACAACTAGAATATAGAACACGAAATACTTATTTTCTTTGCTCCTGAGATATGGTTTATATTCCTAAAACTGTGTCCTTTTACAACCCAAACCTCAAACACATTCTCTAAAAAGGAATAATATAGGCTGGGATGAAATTTTGTGACCTAAAGCTTGATATTCTAGAATCGTCATTATCTCTCCATGCTTAAAAATGTGCCTCTTTCATCTTTTTCACAGGGAGGAGGAAAAGTCTAAGGTTATTAGGATACTTCTATTTGCCTGATTATTTTTCCCTCTATATAGTCTTGTCCTGAAGGATTCCATTGGAACTTGATCCTGCTATAGCAAGTCATACCTGCTAAAGACAGTAAGTTATAAAGTGCTGTTTCCAGATTCATTACTAAAATTCTAGAAGTTGAGTTAAAGAGATCTTGAATCTTAGTGATCTGATCCTGGGTTTAAAGGATAGACATACTAAAATAATCTTTGCTGATCACTGTTTTTAATGGAAACTAAGATTTACTGAACACCTTTCAGAAACTTTTGAACACATGTGTAACTTTGTATTTATAACTCATATAGGAGATGTTAGTTGTTCCCATTTTACTGGAAATAAAACTGACTCTCAAAATTTAAGTAACTAGTCTAAGGCCATGGAGCTAGACAAGCACAGAGCACATAATCTTCATATTCTTTTTATTAATTTTACACTGTGCCATCCTTATCAAGTTGGTTCTAATAAATTAACAATTTCAGGAAAGCAGCTGTTTAGAATACTGTGGTGAACACACACAGTAGGGTCACAGCAGTGAATCACAATTTTGTGGAAACCCCTCCCCTCACACCTCTTCTTGACTGTGAAAACCGTGACTCATTTCTAACCAATAGAACACAGCAAAGGTGATGGGATGTCATTCTCATAATTATGTTATGTTACCCAGACCGGAGGGAGAGAGATTTATTCGCCAGCTTTGAAGAAGTAAGCTGTCATATCGCAAGGAGGTCATGTGGCAAGGAACTGTGGGTGCTTGTAGAGCCGAGAGAGATCACTGGCTGACAGCAAGAAAATGAATTCTGTGAAAATATTTTTTTTAATTTTTTACTTTTTAACATTTTATTTAAATTCAATTTGCCAACATACAGTATAACACCCAGTGCTCACCTCATCATGTGCCCTCCCTAGTGCCTGTCACCCAGTTACCCCATTCCCCCACCCACCTCCCCTTTTGAAGCTCTTTGTTTCCCAGAGTCAGGAGTCTCCCATGGTTTGTCTTCCTCTCTAATTTTTCCCCATTCAATTTCTCTCCTTTCTCTTATGCTCCCTTTCACTATTCTGTCAAAATCTTAAATGAGTTTGGAAGCAGATTTTTTCCTGGTCAAGCCTCCAGATGAGAATGCACTTGGATGACATCATCATGAAACCCTTAGCAGAGAATCTACCCATGATCAGACTGGCCATCTGGCCCATGAACACTGTGAGATAATAAATGAGTGCTGTGTTAAGTCACTAAATTTGCAGTAATTTGTTATGCAGCCATAGAAAAGTAATACAGATTCAACTCTCTTTATAATATATGGTTTTTTTTAAAGATCTATTTATTTTTAGAGAGAGAGAGGCAGAGAGAGCACAAGAGGCAGGAGCAGAGGGAGAAAGGAGAGAGAATCTCAAGCCGACTCTGTGACCAGTGTAGAGCCCAATGCCTGGCTTGAGCCCACAACCTTGAAGTCATGACCTGAGCTGAAACCACTGGTTGGATGCTCAACTGACTCCGCCACCCAGGCACCCCTACAATATATGGGTTTTAAGCACACAAGGGACAAGTTACTACATTAAACATCTATGTAGATTAAAGAGTGAAACTGCCTTTTCTATGGCAATACACTTCTGAACAGGGGGAAGGCAATCTGCTTAATGATATTCATCTGTGCCAATCTATAAGGAACATCCTTTCCACCCCCTCAAGGAATGCTGATGAAAGATGAGCTTTTAACAGTTTCTCTCTATGGCATGCAAGGGTTCCAAAAGCAACCAGCAACATATTGGCATTGCACGTTTCAACATGAAACCATAGGCTCTCATGTTTGACGGGAAGTCAGTATTTCTTGACTTCCAAAATGGTAAGGCAAGTCAGAGTTTAAAACAGTCCTCCTCCTCCTCTCTTCTTTTCCTTCACTTTCAAATGTGTAACAAACACTTTTTTGCTTCTAGGAGTGAAAGAAATCTTGATCCTCATGAATTATTCCCTTTACCATACGATGCTGTGCAATTCTACACTGATATCAACAATTAAGTTCCAAGCCACAGTTTTGAGAAACTCTAGTGGCCATTATATGCTGAACAGCCACTGTGTACATGGAGCATTTCCTGTTTGCTTTGGTAAGGGTCAGAGGACATCTGAATGGTCAACTGGCAGAAACAGAAGTGCAATTACTCTATTTCGCTCCTTCTGCCACAAGAGTTTTAGAGTTGTCTTACTGCTTTAAGGATGTAATATATTAGTTTGACAGTAAAGATGAACAGGCAACAACAACAAAACCCAGTAATAACAAAGACTCATTCCCTGAAGCTACAAATTAGTTGTTCCTGTCTGTTTTGAAGACTTATAGGGCTGATGAATTCAGTATTTGGAAAACACTGAAATTCGCTCTCATTCTTAGCTATGATGAGGAAGCTGGGGCATGAACGAAAGCTCAGTTGTACAATCAGAGAACAGATTCTGAGCCTCCAATGGTGAACAAGGAAGTGACCTAAGTTCTGTGCTGGGCAATGGCTACAAACTTGGCTTCTCAATGAAGTCCCTAGGGAAACTGAAAAATGCTAATGTTTGGGGCTAGGATGTGGCTTCAGATTTCTTAAATGCTCCCAGATAATTCCAATATGCATCCACTGGTTTAGAGTTGGTAGAAAAAGGGAAGCTACCTGGGTAAGGAAGCTCCTCAGGAAGCCTGCAATTCAATTCAGCTTAATAAATTAAATTTTGTAATACACAATCAAAACATTTCTATTTTCTTTAGAGGTTAATGTTATTTGAAGATTCCCCTTTTCAACTTCCATGTTTCTTAGCTCTGACTACCAGGTGATCTCCTTCTTTGCAGGATTAGTTCTCAGGGTCTCCCTCTCCTTTCTCACTCCTGACAGTGTTCTGGGCAACTCCAACCACTTGTGTGTGTTTGAAAAAGACATTAAAGGAATTCATTTGTTTATTCATCTGAACAATATTTACAAATGCCTACTCTGTTCCATGTATTTTTACAGACAAAAGATTTCATTCTTGCCCTTAAAAACTGAGGATTGAATGGGAAGACAGATGGGGCTTTAAACCATTAGCATACTTTACCCTTGTCAAGATGGGTACAGAGTATAGGAAGACAGTCACGAAAGGACTTAAGTATGATCAGGTAAGGTGAAGAACACTTTGCAGGTGAAAACTGAGCTAATCCTTGAAGGATAAATATTACTTTGCTGAGTGAGCAAAGGGGATAGCTGCTTGTGGTTAGGGATACAAACCCTGTATAAAACTGTGGAGGTAGGAAAGAGAATTGTGACTACTGCACCAGACACAGTGAGTCCGTGGGAGTAGAGGAAGCATAAAAACAAAAGTAAAGTGTGGAAAAGGGCTATCATGCTACATGACCCCTGAATGACTGATTAGGTTCTTAGCAAGTGCCGCTCACTGTCTACGCGCCTTATAAATTTTTTATTTAAACTTCATGGCACACATATGCACTAGATACAATTATTCTTATGTACAAATGAGAGAACTGAGGCCTAGAGAGGTCAAGAGTGTTGTTTCATATTTTAAGCAGCAGTGCTAGTTCACATTTGGTCAGACTCCAGAAGCTAAGCATCATCTGCTCCACCACACTGTCCTTTAAAAAAAGATTCTCTTTATTTATTTGAGAGAAAAGAGAGACAGAGAGAATGTGTGTGTGTGTGTGTGTGTGTGTGTGTGTCTGTGTGTGTGCAGAGTGAGGGGAGAGGCAAAGAGAGAGGGAGAAGCAGTCTACCCGCTGAGCAGGAAGCCCTGTGTAGGGCTCAATCCCAGGACCCTGAGATCCTGACCTGAGACAAAGGCAGATGTTTAACTGACTGAACCATCCAGGTACTTCTATTTTCTCCCCTTTAAGGAGAAAGTGAGACAGCTAAGCAGGTGCCAAATTTATAACTGTAATAATGGCCTCCAACGGGAACTCTTTGCTATATTTTATCATCTATTTCTTCTTTGGAATTATTCAATTAATTCTCTCCTCCCATAATTCCTTGTCACATTGGTCTTGGGTGTGACCTATGCATTAGGATTTGTAAAAGCTCCCCCCTATAATTGTTTTAAATATTTTTTAAATTTATTTTAGGGTAGGGGGGAGGGGCAGAAGAAGGAGCTAGAGTCCTAATCAGACTCAGTGCTGAACACAGAGCATGATGCGAGACTCGATTCCACGACCCTGAGATCATAACCTGAGCCAAAACCAAGAGTCAGATGGTCAACCAACCGTACATTCAGGTGCCCCCCCCCCCGCCCCACATAATTCTAATGTGTACCCAAAGGCTGAGAATGAATGGAGAGGAGATGCAAAGCATGGGTAAGGAAGCTCCTTAGGGAGCTTGCAATTCAATTCTGTGACCATCTGCTCTTAGAATCCCTGATTCTGCTAGATCTCCTTGGATGCCTCTACCTTCTGCTAGGGGAAGGCATCTCATTTAGTGCCAAGAACCTCTCTATGTGAAAGCAATGGCGTTTGTTGTAAGCATTAACAGAGCATCAAGGGGAAAATTCTGAGGTTGGAATCTCTGAAAAATATAATGCTTTTTAAATACCTTCCTGTGTTGTCAAGGTGTGGTCCTTGTGATCACAAGTAAAAAATTACTACCATAATGCCAAATAATGAAATTCTTTATTTTTTTCTTGTTCAGCTTTTATAGCAATCCATATCATCGGGATATTTCCTGGACCATGTGCTCAACCCAAAGATTAACCTTTGTGGAGAAAGACATTTAAAAGCAATACATATTTAATTCTAAAACTTAAAATCTTCTTCTGAGTAAGAAGAGATTAGAAGGAAAATTTAAAAAATAGTTGATATCCATCTGATATATGAGAGAATCTGGCTTTGAGTCAGAGAGATGCAAGGGGAAAAAAGAAGAGAAAAGGAGAAGAGAAGGGAAAAGGGAAGGAGAAAGAAAAGGAAGCTGACTGACTCAGAAAAAAGATGGAGAGGGGCACCTGGGTGGCTCAGCTGGTTAGGTGTCCAACTCTCAGTTTCAGCTCAGGTCATGATCTCAGGGTGGTGAGATCGAGCCCTCTCTCTTAGCTCCCTCCCTCCACCCCACTGGCCCTGGCACTGACTGTTGAATCTACTTGACATTCTCTCTCCCTCTCCTTCCACCCCTCCTCCCCCACCCTCACACACAAATGCACAAACTGTCTCTCTAAAATAAAATTTTAAAAGAAAAAAAGAAAAAAAAAAGAAGAAATTAAAAAAAAAAAAAAACACTTGGAGACTACTTCTTCACAGCCATATGAGATAAGTGACAAAGAACAGGCCTTGCTATTAATGAAAATAAGCTGCCAAAGTCCAGGACCATGCGGAAAATAACAAAGCATTTAATTATACAGTGACAGTTGCAGCGCTGGGGATTTCCCGGAGATTAATGGAGCAGCTGGGAAGAGTCGATGGCCCTGGGGACAGCCGAAATGATCCCAGTGAATGAATAATACCCAGGAAAAGCCTCTTGTTAACTTCGCTATTAAGCAGAAAATGGTGGAGGACCTGGGTGCCTGGTTTGTTTTCTCCTTTTTCTTCCTATTTAAAAAAACTTAACACAGGGGATAGCTTGGTTTCAATTAAGATTCCTACAGAGATAATTAGACTGTCTAATTTATCTCTCACCAAGTCTCTTAACCATGGATAAAACTTTCACTACACTGGGAGTTAGGATCAAGGTAATTGTTGAAAAGATGGGAAGGGCAGAAGAATAGATGTTATAAAAATTGAGCTTCTAAGAGGTGATAGAACAGGTGTTCAGATCAAGAATTAGGATGAGACCATGATGAACCCCAAGTAAAAGATACTATTCTTTTTGGAGAATAAGGCTTACAGTGTAAAGGAGAGTAAATGCAATATTCAGCACAACCATATGCTAAATATTAACATACTAATACAAAATTTAAATTTGACTTGACTGGCAGCCAGAAAGTTCCTTAGGTCTGGGGTCTTAGCACCATTACTAATTGGCCCATATGTCAGCGACCAGCTATACCACTGTTAACTCTTAAGTCTGACAATGTCTGATACTAACGTGAATTAAAGCCAAATATATTTATTGCTGCGTCTTGGTCATTTAGCTATTTTTAATAGCAAAACTCAATACTCTGAGACCTTTTCAATTGTCCTAGGAGAACTACAATGAAGTAAGCATTTATTATTCTTTTGTAGGATTATATCTTGCTTTCCTTTGCATTATCAGGAAATAAACAAATACCGAAGACACAAGGACCTAGAAAATTTCTTCCCATTATAGTAAATAAGAATAGATGATGCCAAACTGGGTCACAGAGTTCCAGAACTAGAATGGGTTCTTAAACAGGCAGTAGTTTTATTTTAAGGATGAGGAATAGATATCCAGAGACATGGATTATTTGCTTGCCCAAGGTCACAAGGCTAACCGTGGCAAAGTCAAGACCATAACTTCTGTCCCCACCCCCACCCAATCCAAAGTTCATATACTTCTACCAGCATTTTCTTTTTCTCACACGGTCAGCTTCTCCTTGGTGAAGAGATGTTTATCTTTCATTCTCTAATAGAATAAGCTTTTGACAAAGGACAAGAGAGCACACTCTGCTCAAAGATCCAAGCTTGGGTAAGCACTGTCAGTTGGAAAAGGTCACAATGTTTCTCTGATATAATAAGGAAGTTACACAAACACATGTACAAAGATTTCTAATCTACTGACATTCTTCTTTGATCATCATGCATGAAGAAATGTCCAGAAAGGAGACAGTATGAAGTATATCAATGAAAAGGGAGTAGTCTTGGGATCAGTTCTTGCTCTAACACTAATGCCTACACTAATTTATCTTCTCTACACTTTGGCTTTACCAAACAATGGGAATACATTTTACATATTTAGTGTGAAGATAAAAAATGAGTTAATTGTATGTAGCATATAATAGATACAATATAATGTGTGTTTATACCAAGAGCATATTAAAATTGTATGTAGCATGTAATGTGTACTTAATAGTAAGATTTTTATCTGTTCTTTCTTAACAGAGCCTTTCCAGCCAAAATGATAATTATTAGAGAGAAATAAATGTTCTAGAGAAGGAGGAACCTATTATTCCTTCCACAGTTTTCTACTCACCACGGGCAGGAGTTAAAAGAACACCCCAGACAACATGTCCTCTCAGGAGAGAGAAAGAGAGAGAGAGAGAGAGAAGGAGAGAGAGAGAGAGCAAGCGCACTCTTGGTCTCTTGACATCAGTGATCAAAAGAAGCCAAGGTTTCCCATATTGTCCCTCTTCCCAGTAAGTCAAGTAGAACTTTCTGTGATGATGGAAATGTTCTCTATTTACACTGTCCTTCCCAGATTCTTTTTCTTTTTCTTTTTTTGTTCTACCCAGATTATTGAAATAGCTGCCTAACTCTTTCTTTGTCCCACCCTTGTTTCAAATCTCTCTGCCCTAAATACACACCCTATTGTATTCTTAGTATAGAAATCAGAACAGTATAATTAAAATGCAAACCATATCGTATCACTGCTCTGCTTAAAATATTTCAGTGGCTTTTCATCTCATTCCAGTAAGAGTCAAAGTTGTTACACTGACCAATAAGCACCTATATGGTTTCACCATCTTCTAGAATCTCTCTGACCTCTTTCCCTTCCTCCATTCCACTCCTCTCCTCTCCAACTAAATTGGCCTCCCTCTTCAGTGTCCTTGCATACATAGAACCTTTGCACTTACTGTTCCATTTGCCTGGAATGCTTTTTATTCAGATAGCCAACCACAAGACTCACTCCCTCACTTTCTTCAGATCTTTGCTTAAATGACATCTTTTCATTGAAATCTTCCCTGATCACTCTTTAAAATTGCAACCCTCAACACTGTTTCTACTCCCATTTTTAATTTTTTTTCCATTACAGCTATGATCATTTGACATAATTTGCATTATTTTTTTCTTATTTTATCTCTTCCCCTTTAGAATGTAAATTCCATTATTTTTAAGTAATTGTTCCTTGTTATATTCCCAGAGTTTGGACTGTGTCTAGCATACAGTAGGTATTAAATAAACATTGGTTGTATAAATGTTCTCTAGCTAAAATATGAGGAAGAAGGAGCTTCTGGGAGAATTTACATGACCTTCACCAAAGTGAGGGCTAAGAAGTGGAGAGCTTGGTGAACCTCATCATCAAAAGTTCATGGAAAAGGCAGAAAGCCATAGCCTTCTAGTTATCACCAATTTCAGTAAGGATACAAACCAGGGAGCTTGACATTAACAGCTCTCTATAATTTCTTAGACTGTGAACATCCCCAAATATATTATTTTCATAACAATCTATTTTTTTTAATGCTTTGTGTTTTTTTAAGTTTATTTATTCATAAGATACACACAGAGAGAGAGAGGCAGAGACACAGGTAGAGGGAGAAGCAGGCTCCCTACAGGGAGCCCGATGTGGGACTCCATCAGGAGACTCCACGATCACACCCTGAGCTGAAGGCAGACGCTTAACCACTGAGCCACCCAGGCATCCAATCTATTTATTTCTTAGCATTAACTTAAAATGTTAATTTTCTTAGTAACAGGAAGACAGGGAAGAATTGAGGTTACACTATATAGAGTCCAGGCTAAGGATACGATTAGAGGGGTTTGAAGAACTGTAAGAATTAAAGCAGATAGTGATAGTTTAAATAAAACCGTAAACACCATTAGGTCCATAGTGCCTGTGACAAGTGATACAGGATAACATGGGAAGCCAGCTGGGGTCTACAGTGGGTCCTCAGGATTTAAACAGAGAGAAGGCCTTTGGGATGCTGAAACACCTGAAAGCAAATGTCATTGGCAATGGGTGCCCATCATTTTAGAGAGATCCAAAGGTGGTAAGATGTTTCTTGGTTTGTAAATTAACACACTTATAATACTAGAACCAAAGGAAGTTTTTGATATTTGGAACATCTGGGTTAAGTACCTGAAAACATAAGGATAGATAAAAACAAGAAGAAAGACCCTTGGTTTAAGAGTTTAATAACGGACAGCTAAAGATAGAAAACACAAAAGAGAAGACAAAGTCATCCAGAGCAAGTAGATTCAGTTTCTGTGACTGCACAGCAAACTGCATAACAAATTTAGAGGCTCAAAACACCCTTGATTATCTCTTAAGTTCCTTGGGTCAGGAAATTCACCAGATTGCAGAGTCAGTTGGGATTGTGGTCTCATCAGAGGCTTGATTTGGGCAAGATGCACTTCCAGGCCTCTTCAGGTTGCTGGTAGAATTTCAATTCATGGCAGTTGTAAGACCCATGCTCATTTTCTTTGCTGGCTGTCAGCTCCTAGAGATTACCCATAACTTTTTGCCATGCAGCCCTTTCACAACATGGTGTCTTATTCCTTCAGAGCCAGAACCGGGGTCTCTCACTTCAGTTGGCTGAGATGGAGTCATACATGATGTAACTTAATCATAGAAGTGACATCCCATTCTTGCCATTTTCTATAGGTTAGCAACAAGCTACAGTTTATGCCCAAACTCCAGGGAAGGGGATGTAACTCATTAGAGACGCTCTCCAGGTATGTCTGTCATACCCACACAAGCATCATCATAGAGCTCCAGATGACTACGTTTGAGTCACAGGCTGCCACTGCCATATATGATAGTGTGGATCTATGTGTAGACTAAGAAATGATGGACGGATTCTGGATGGGGAACTGAGCATTCTAAACAGGAAGTGTCCCTCACCCTCACCACCATCACACAAAAGAAACAGTAGCTTCTGTTCATTATACCTTCCGGAAATTTCTCAAATCTGTCCATGTTCTCTATAAAGCTCACCAGGTGTCAAGGTCTTTGCCATTCCTTGCTGGGACTGCTAGATCAGCTTCCTAACTGGTCTCCCTGAACCTCTGCCTCTGCCCTATCCCTCTTTATGATCTATTCTTCACACAGAAGCCAGAGTGATTTTTCTAAAACATAAATATGATAGCATAGCTCCCCAATAAAAGCGCTTTACTAGCTGTCCCTCTCATTTTAGTTACAAACTTCTTAATATAGTCTGGTTTCTGCTTCACCTCTTTAGCTCCCCCTGAGCTCCATGATCCATTCCAATTGGCGATGCTTGTTGTTTTTTCAAAAGCTCCATGTTTTTTCTTGCCTCCACTCTTGCTCTGCTATTTCTTCTGCCTGAAACATATCCCTATACCCCTCCTGCCTCCTCTCTCCCCAAACAACCCAGACTTGCTAACTTGTATTCATCTTTAGCTCTGTGATCTCTGATTCCCCAAGCCTAAATTAAGTGCTGCTTCTGTGTATCCCCACAGAACCATGTACCTCCCCTTTCCTGGCACTAGTTGCTTTATCAGGATCTACCTGGTTTATTAGCTGCTAAATCCCTGAAACTAACAGTGATTCAACCTAGGGCTGCTGAGTAGCTGTTGAATGAATAAATGACAAGTTTTATGATTAGCAGCTATCTTGCCACTGTCCCAAATGTCTTACATTTACTTTCTAGTGTTGAAAAGTATAGAGAGATAACTAAATATCACATATGCAAGGACTTCTTGTGTGGAGATAATTTTAGACTTAAAAGAGTTGTAAAAATAGTAGAGTTCCCTATTCCTTTCACCCACATTCATGAAATGTTAACATCTTACATAACCATAGCACAATGACCACAACTAAGAAATTAACATTGGTACAGTACCATTAACTAAACTACAGCTCTTATTTGGTTTTACTAGTTTTTTCAGTAATGTCCCTTTTTTTTTTCTCCCCTTCAGGATACAATGCAGGATCTCATGCTGCACATAGGATGGCCACATCTCCTTATTCTCTTCCAATCTGTGACAGATCCTCAGTCTTTCTTTGTCTTTCTTGACCTTGACATTTATAAAGAGTACTGGCCAGCTATTTATATAGAATGTCCTTCAATTTGGGCTTGTCTGATGTTAATCTGTGATCAGATATGAGATTATTGGAGTTACTGGAAAGAATGCCACCAAGATGATGTGTCCTTCTCAGGGCATCGTATCACTATGGCATTATGCCCTCTTCCTAGTGATGCTAACCTCTAGGACTTGGTTAAGGTGGTATCTGCCAGGTTTCTTCACTGTACAGTTACTATTGTTCCCTTTATAATTTTTTTTTGAAGATTTCTTTATTTACTAGAGAGAGAGTGTGTGCACATGGGCAGGGGGGAAGAGCAGAGTGAGAAACTCAAACAGGTCTGTGCTGAGTGCAGGTCCTGATATGGGACATGGTACAACAAGAATTGTATCCCACAACCCCTACATCATGACCTGTGCCGAAATCAAGAGCCAGATGCTCAACGTATGGAGGGATGCCCCTGTTCCCTGTGAAACATTCAGACTATGCAAATATCTTGTTTCTGCTTAAACTTTTACCCACTAAACCCACCCATGGTTGCCTGCAGCAATTATTACCATGTTGTTCAAATGTTCTATTTCCTTTGTTCATTCTTTAGTATTTAGAATTTCTTTATAAGGAAGGTTTGTCATTTCTTCCACTTTTATTTCTTTAGTCACTTATTTGTTGCAAGACTATACTTCCAATCGCTTCTCGGCCTTTTGGCTAAGATCAAGTGAAGACTATACTTCCAGGGATCATTTCATAGTTTGTTTATATCAGTATGGATGCAAGAATATCCATGTTTTCCCCCGGGGTTATAATCAGTACTATTACTGGGTTTATGTTCATATTTTGTTCAAATGATTTCAGTTCTCACCCCTGGAAGCCCTTTCAGGTTAGTAGGCATGCCTCCATGCTCTGTTTTTCAGTTCTTCCTTACTTTCTGACACCACAAGATATCCAATGCTCATCTTTCATTTGTCTGCCCCAGCCCTGGAACCAACCACTTCTCCAGGGAATCCTGATTCCTTTTATTAGAGAATTATACTTGCCTGTCTGAACTCCACACCCATTCTCACACTTCCCGCACTGAAATCCTCTCTTCTGTTTCCCCTTAATATGACAGTTTTAGAAACCTATAAGGGTCCATGACATAATAACAGACATATGAAAATACAAAATAATAGAAAGGGTGCTGAATTTAGAGCTGGAAGATATTCCTGATAATCTAGCATTTTAACTCTGAGTCTGGTTTGGATAGAAAATATATTGTAAGTAAGAGCAAGTATAAATATCATTGCGAAGGAAGAAACGCTGCCTAAAAACACTTGGCTATTATTTTCCCTGCATGCATTCTCCTGTTCCTAAATTTCAATGGAAGGCAAAGGATTCAGGTTATTATTATACTACAAAAAGGAGTGAATCGGTGAAAAGAGCCTTGCTTCTTTTTAGTCTCTACTTTCCCACCCCTCCCCCAAAAGGATTTGAATCTGAGATTTTCCTTTGCCAGCAGGAAAAAAAGTAAGTACCTCAAGAACAATCAAAACAATGACTCACAAACTGTGCAAGGATTTAAGATTATTTCCCTGTTTTGAGAACTTTGGGGGGATTATGCTAAATAATATGCTGAAGGGTAAAAAAGAGTGTGCAGCTGTAGGACATCTATGCTTGCATGACACACATTCACAGGATCCAGGCTGGACTCTAAATAACAAACACTGACTTCCTTCAAAAGCACATTCCAGGCCTGCTATTAAGGGAGCAAAGGCAAAAGACATTTAAGTATGATCATAAATGATCATTTAGAAGTCACTGGAAACTGATCTTTTGAAGCACTCTTTCTCTACTGTCTCATATATTGTCTGCTGCTCCCCAGGTCTCAAAATATATATGTTCTCCCCTCAGAACCTATGCTTTTGAAAATAGCTTTTATTAGGTGGAATGTTTTTAATTAAGAAAAAAAAAAAAAGAAGCCTGATCTCTTGAAAAAGGTTGGTGTTCAGTGAAATCTGTACTAGGAATGTTTCGCTCTTTTACTAGCATTCCATTATCTCAGATTCATGCACTATATATACAGTCTTGGTGTTGTTTAAAAGCCTGGAGCCCATCTCTTCCAGGAATGCTTAACACGATGTCCAGTTTACAGCTGCCAAGAAAGGAGTGCTATTTTGCTGTATTGGTTAAAAGCAATTCTGTTGACCATAGCAGGACCTCTTGCTGTGTCCATACTTCACCCTCTGGTTGCTGCACGATACTGGGTTGATTGTCTGACCACTGAGAACTTGATGAAATCCATAAAGAAAACCCTACTGGTGGTTGTCAGGTTCTCCAGGTATAATTTCCACAACTATCTCAATATCCACCAGTTAAGCAAGATCAATTTCCAGGTTGTTAGATGGCACAGAGTAACTTACATCAAGGATTCACCCTCAACATGTATCAGAAATTGAGTTTTTTTTGTTGTGTTTCTTAAGGATCTTTATATATTGTCTTCCAATATACAAAGGTTTAACGTATTCCCCCAGAAAGTTAGAGCGTATCAAATTAATGCTTGCAAAGTGACTTGGGTAAAGTCCTCCTGAACATCATTATAGTTGTGGCTAATGGACAAGTAGGGAAAGATTCTAATGAGTCACCCAGAGATGGTGGCAGAATGGCAGAGATTCCCTCACTGCCTTCAAGAGGGTTGCTATGGGTGAGGTCCAACATGGGCTAAGGATTAGCCTAACCCAATACAGATGGAATGAGGTACAAACTCTTTGAGACCCCTTACCTGTCTTTCCCATGTTATGTACAAAGGCCACTGTCCCAAATGCAAAAGGTACCTAATTAGGAAGTAAAGAGTTGGATCATCAGAGACAGGTCATTATTAATCTCCAATCTTTCCTGCCTACTCATCTTCTTCCTGCTAAGTAGGTGGCCTTCACTCTGCTCTGGGGATGATTGTGTATCCTGGTTCTGAAACCACTCATGGAAAATCTCCATTTACTTTCTTAATGCACAACAAGTTTGGCTGTTTTTTTTTTAACTGTTGGTTTAGTTAATTGCCCAAATCCATCAGCATTTATTTGTCTCAAATTGAACTGAGGTCAAAAGAAAATCAGTTCAGGAAGGTGGGAGGAAATCAGAGTTGGCTGCCATATGGCACCAAACTGAGGCAAGCAGATACCTAGAAGTTGCATCACTGATGATAAATACACTATTAACATGCCATCCTCCTCCCCAGAAGGCTTGCAGCTTCAGTTACCATCCTATGTTCCCATCACCAAATCACATTTAAATTGGATTTATGAACAACTTAAGATGGAGAGCCACTCAATCAGATGGTTTTGTGTTTTATGTATCTTGAGATATTTAAAATAAGCTGGACAGACAAGCATGTGAAAAGGACATAGCTGTCTACCCAGAATGCTCACTGGACTGCATGCATGCTTCACCCACAGCAACACTCTCAAAGCTGTGTGACCTTTGACTACCTGAGGAATATGAGCCAATGACATCTCTTCTCCCTTCATGACATTTAAAATCTGGGAAAGAAATGGCTATTCCTCCACAAATTATGTCAGTAAGCCCTCTGCAGTCAACAATTTGTTGAACAGGATCCATCCTGAGTCAAGTTAGAAAGCAGCCCAGTCCTAGAGATACGTGGGATGTGCACACCATCCATGTGAAATGGTGTGGATGCAGAGGTTTTGTTTGTTGATGGAAAAAAGGAAAACATTTTGTTCTACCCAGGCACAGCTTTTCTGACTGAAGAGTTGATCCTGGATGAAGATAATTAACATCAGCTTGCTACAAGGTTGGCAGAGATATGCTGGAAAATGACCCCTTGTCTTAGCCGATCTTTTCCCTTGAGGAAGTATTTCTCAAACAGATGCAACCCCCAGCTCAGGCTTCATCTGAGTGACTGTGCTTGAGTTTTAAGCCCTCGTGCAAAGGTCAGTCAGGTCTCCTCTACTTCCAAGACTGTGGACCTCGCACCCAAAATATGCCGAGTCAACTCAAGCAAACACACAAGTGAAGAGGAAGCTTTTGGTGAGTGGTGAATAGTTAGTTTACACTGAAAACAAAATCCATGCCACCTCTCTCGGATGATAAATTGTTTTTTAAAGACCTGCAGAAGAGGTGATTCCCCAGTTGCAGGCAGTAGTTCATTCAAAGAAAGGGGTTTTTTACCCCTATTGTGTTGTACTGGAGAGGAATAGCTATTCTTCAGCATTCATGGCACAGTTTATATTTAACAAATACTGTGTGATCCTTCTTAATTGCTGACACTGAAACAGAAGAGTCCTAGGTGAGAGCAAGAAGAGAGGTGAAAGCAAGGTCAGGAACAAGGGAGAAAGTTGCTAATCACAAAGTAAGGTCGAGGGGTTCCATCTCATGTATAATAACAATTGCTAACACTGACTGAGCTTTCAGTAGTTGTCAGGCACTGTTCTAAGTATGCTCATAGATTATTCCACTTAATACTTACAATGACACCTGGGGCAGTCTTTCATTCTACAAATATTTATTGAGCAACTACATACAACGTGTCAAACACTAGTCTGGGTGCTGGGGCTGTTGCACGTGTCATAACACAAAAATGCCTGTATTCTGTAGCTTTCATTGCAGGGAAGCCAAGAAGCAGTGCAGCCAGGATCCGAATTCAAGAAGTCTGGCTACTGAGCTATAAAATTATTATAGTTATTAGCAAGGTATCATAAAATGCAGCCTCTTTTGGAGCCAATGGGAATCTCATAAATCACCAATAGTTAAAAGTGAAACAATTGGGAGATATTTGCATTCTCTGATACTATTGGATTGGCGAAATTGAACTACTCTCAACTAGGACAGTCTAAGCAGGCAAGGCCTAGAACTGAAGAGAGCTAGCATTTGCAGTCAGCGCTCCTGGGTTCCAGTTCTGAACCACCATTCACTACATCTATGCTGTGGGCAAGTTGCTAAACCTCTTGGAACCTCCATTTACTCATCAGTAAGACAGAGATCATAACAAGACCTAAATGGTGGTGCTATGATGAGCCATTAGGTGAGGTATTATAAGTAAAGTATTTTGTAAAATGCCTGGTGTTCTGTGAAGGAAGATATTTTTATTATTCACTGTTTAGGGGCCCTCAATGCTAGACAACAGAATGTTCTCATGAAGCTAACTTAAGTCATCTTAGGAATGTGAGCCCTGCACCTTATAAATTCCTGACTATACAGACCAGGGCACACTACACCCATCTGTCTTCAGCATGTGTGCTCATGGGGGTGGGCAGTGCACAGAGAGTGGACAGGCTGCCCTGCCTGACCCAGGGCACTATTTAGCCTGACTCAGAGGCTGAGCAACCTGTATTGGGGAGACTGGTTTTCATCCTGTGCCACCAGCTTTGCTTCCTTTAGGTGTCTGCCCTAAAAAAGCCCAGGTTATCTAGGGCCCATAGAAAACCAAGATTCCTAAAGATCATAAACTGCTTTGTCTATGAGGATATCACTTGGCCTGGATCCCCGTATTCAATGCTTCAGTTCTCTTTAGTGGTGGACTAAACTTTCCCTTTTATCTCTCTTACGGTCTTCTCCCTTGGTGAGGATGCATCCATTGAGATATGTGCATGGTTTGAACAACTATGGGTATAGCCTCCTCTCCTATGTGTACCATTCTCTAAGGCAGCCCCTTCTTTTCCAAGAGGGGTGCAGGACTCCAGTCCACCCAGAACATGCCTCACTCAAATGATCACTCATTGTGATGCCCTGTACTTGGAAACTAACTAGCTATGATTCTTTAGCATTTTGGTCATCTCCACTCAGTTGGTCTCCATGAAGTCTTATTAGGACTCCATTCCTGAGTTTTCACAGACTATTTTGAACTTTGGGGCAAGGGGGCAAATGTAGACACAGACTCAGAGAATTTATTTTGGATAGAAAATATTGATTCTCAGCAGTTTCACACTGTATGCAGCCAAATTTTCTAGGAGCCTCAATTTTCATGCACAAGAATCCAAATTATCACACATTTACTACTCAACAACACAAACTTATCATCTTATACTTTTGTAGGCCCCTGACAGTTATCAGGGCCCCTCTGGAGGCTAGGAGAGAATCCATTTCCCTGCCTCCTCCAGCCCCCAGAGTTTATCCATATTTTTTGGCCAATGGTCCCCTTTCTCTGTCCTCAAAGCCAGCACCTCATTACACCTCTGTGACCATTCCTTCTTAGTCACATCTTCCCTTTGCCTCCCTGCAGCACATCTCTGACCTCAGCCTAGAAAGGTTCTTCAATTTTTAGGAATCATGGGATTAGGCTGGGCAATCTAGAAGAATCTCCTCATGTCAAGGTTCATAACTTCAATCATATCTGTAAAGTCCCCTTTGCCATGTAAGAAAATATATTGACAGGTTCTTGAGATTGGGGCATGGATATCTTTGGGGAGTCATTACTCTGCCCATTGCAATGCTCTCACAGCCCCCAATGGGAGTTCCACATGCAAATATATTCACTACATTCTAAGGTTCTCAATATTTACAGTCTATTATATCTATTCATAGTCCCAAAGCTCACATTAATCTCACCAGCTCCAAAGTCCCAAATCTCATTAACTACCTCATATAAACCAGCTATGGGTGAGGCTCTGGGTGGCAACAGGAGGTAATCTTTTTCCAATGCAAATATTTTAAAATAACACAGTTGTTACTGTTTCTATAGTTAACACATTTTATCAAATGCTTCCATTTGGTGATGGCATTCAAAAAGACCATGAGTGGGTATTTTGTTTCCTTTTGTTTATTCCAAAAGACTATGAGTGGGTATCTTGTTTTGTTTTGTTTCTGTATGTCCCCATATGTCTACTGCATTCCACTTTAATCTTTCCATTCTGTCTGCAGCTCTAAAAAGCTACATATGAAACTAAATGAAGACGAAATATTAAGCCCATTAGAATCTCAGAATTTTCCATATATTTCAAACTTAGGAAACACTACTACTCATAGAGGGTTTAGGTTTTTGACTTTTTGGAGTAATACTCTTAGTCAACACACACACATGCACACACACACACACAGACATTCATCAAGTAACAGTGGAGATTAGAAAATTACCTAACTTAATTGAATGGCTAGTCCAGTATCTTTTAAAATTCAGTTTCGTTTCCACCTTTATTGATATATCTTCATAGAAAAATACTCCAAGATTAAAATAAACCTGATATTTCTTGGAAATTGCTTTCTTTATGTTTGCATTTGTTTACCAATAAAACAAAACCCTTTCACTGTCATAAAATTATAGTAAATTTGGAGTCATTCAAACCAGGACATGTTAGAAATAAACATATCAATAGTGCGAATTGTGTCAGAACTTAATACGAGGTGCAGAGGACTTAAAATAAGCTTGACTAAGCTAAGGAATTTGGGAGACTCTGATGACTATTCTATAGGGGATCAAATAATATAGAAGTGTTTAATTACTAACTATGGCAATGCAATATTGCACAAATAAAAGATAATCTTTAAAAATCTTGTTTCGTGATACTTTAAGTAAAATGCACTTACAGAAGCTACATTTTCTCATGATGGTTGGTTTGAGAATTTCGTAATTTGCACTGAAAAAACCTCCTTTTTACTGAATCTGAAACAGTGACCTGAAAAACTATATGCAAAGTTTCCACCTTGACATCACAACTGTTTATGCCAATTATTCATCCAAAATAGCACCACTATAATGTAATTTGAATTACAATATAAAATGAATTATCAATTATCGGATTAAAAATAATTGGCAACAATAAATGATGGTAGTCCCTTGCAGTTATAAGCAGCATCATACTTTAACAAATTTATTGACCTATAAGTCTCCAGCAATAATTAATCACAAATTATTCATAGCAGATAAAGGATCTTGAGTTATCTGATGGGATCCAAACCTGCCCAATCTGCCCTCATAAAATGTTTGAAGCCTTTTGGCATTTTGCCCTGTGTAGGAGCCTGATTCTTTCAGCTATTTGGTTCACAAGAACATCTTGTATTTCAGTGAAGAAAAACAACACTCTCCTATTGTGACAAATAATGGAGGAAATCTCTGCAATCCAATATTTCTAACACACATCATTTTAAAATTTTGACTTGACTATATATTTTCCTTAATGTTGACATGCTAGGACTTTCATGTTTTTAAAAAGCTTCTGAGTTTTGCTTTTGGGGCTCTTCCAGGTCAATTTATTAGTGTATCCTCCCTTCCCACTGAGGATATTTAACACACTTCACATTTTTCACATATGCAATGTTAGGCTCTTCTGTCTTTATAATTTCCATCTTCTTCCTAGCACCTCCTTCACATACTGCTGGGTCTCAAAAGCCAAATGAGAGGTTTTAGCATGAAATCATAGGCAGAATTTGGAATAGAAATATTATTTTTAAAACTGAGCCGAATAAAAATGTAATATAAGGCAATAAGATCTCTTAGTAATCACCGTCTTCTCTGTTCTGGTTCCTCATTTTCCTTAGTAATGGATCAAGTAAATAAAGTAGTTTTCATAGATACCAAATTATCTAAATGAGTGCTTCTAAGTACTGAGGAAGAGAAGGGGGGCAGGAGAGGGAAAGAAAACACTCATGGAGTATTTCTAGTATTGTGGTTGACATTTTGTTAGAAAACTTCACAAGTATCATAGATAAAAGGACAGACAGTGAAGGCAAAATGCCTGGGTTTGAATTCCACCTTTGCAAGAATCCAGTCACTACCTGTGTGGCCTGGCACAAATTACTTACTCTTTGGGACCTCAAGCTACCCATCTGTAAAGAAGGGATAGTAATAGGGCCAAATCTATAGAGCAGTTGAGGTAATTATTTGGGGTCATATGTGTTGTGCCCTATAATAGTGCTTGGCTTATAATTGATGCTGTAAGCATTAGCTAGTTATTATTATTGCTGACTATTATTAGATCTCATTCGGTTTGGGTGCACCAGAGCCCACATATAAGATAATTATTATCATTTGTATTTTACTGAAGAGGAAACTGGGCTCCCCAAAGGTAAGTAAGCTAATCACACACACAGTTCCCAAATGATCTGTTGGGCTCCAAGACTGTGCTTCTGCCACTGAAGGGAATGAGGACTGCTGAACTAGCTCTGGGCATATTTTAGAGGACTTTTCCTGGAACTGAACCAGCATGATGGTGAAAGCTCTTCTCTCCTGACTACCATTCAGTTCCTATCTCTTTCTTTCACTTTGTTGTCCTTTTCCCCCCTTCTAATTCCCAACATTCATGACATATGTGAATTGGTATGAGGAAAACATCATAATCTTGAAAGATAAGAAATAAGAGAGAAGCCTCCTTCAAGGTCTCTCCAAGTATTTTCCACTGATTTCTCTTCCTTTTCTCAATTCCTCTAGCATTTATGGTCTGAACTAAACTGCTAGAACATGTTATGTATGATCTAAATTGCTAAATTGCAATTATACCTCTATAAATTTCTGATAAGTAGTTTATCAGATTTCACCTTTTGAAAACTCATGAAGAGTTCCATCCTTTCTTGAAGGCTCTCCTTCTGTATTCCTCCCCAACTGTCTTTCCAAATGGGCCCTGAGCCAGAATTGAGTAAAAAAATCAATCATTCTAAGATCTATAGCTTAGTTGTATCCATGCAATGCAATTGGCATTTTGTCCATGTAATTTCATGGTTTTGATAATACGTTGTGGTTATATAAAATGTTATCACCAGGAAGAGCTAGGTGATGCATACACGAGAACTCTCTGTACTGTTTTGCAACTCTGACAATTCTTTTTAAAAACATTTCAGGATAAAAAATTATAAAAATCAATCATTCTGCTGGAACACAAACTATCACTAGCTGATTTCTAATTGTAAGTCATACATATATCCAACAAAGCACTAAGGTCTTGGAAGACAAAAACAAGGATATAGTTCTCTGGACTTCCCCCACAAATATTGACATTATAGATAGGAGGACGGAGAGAGTGGAAGAGTTGGGAACATAGGAGGAAATTTCATAAACATTTGTAAATTGATAAGTGAGAGACAGGAAATCATGGATTAAATTTTGGGACTCAAAGATCCAAATTCATGGTTGCTATGCTCCTGTTTTCATCTCTTTTGGAACACTGTGGAAAAATTAATTTAAGATTATAAAATATTTGAATGGAAAAATGTCCCTGACATTGGAACAGATAACCATTACTCATATCACCATGCATGGCTGAATCTTCCTTTAAAACCTCTAACTTAACATGTGTTGCCAAATGACTAGGAAGCTGGCTCAGTTGTTAGATTCAGTTGTAATTTATGGGGTTCATAATGCACAAAAAAGTCAAATAGTTTTCAGACAAATAAATATTCACAATTTTTTATTCTTTTTAAATTTTTGGCTTTTCCTCTTAAATTACTGCCCAATGGCATAAAACAAAAGAGAATTTAAAAAAATATTTTAAAAAACAAGGAAATGCATCATTGAGAAAAAGATGTTATCTTTCTACCCCAACAGTGGAAACTTAGGAACTTTTGTCAATAATAGAGTTCTACATACCATTCCATAAGTTTTATAAATGCCACTGTCAAAGAGCAGTTAAAAATCATTTTTCCAAGTCATTGTTCCAAAAGTAAAACTATCTTACTTTAGTTCTACATTTGCCTTAACTTGACACGGTGAAGCTTGGTGTTAATGAAAAGTTCAAGGTTATGGGTTCAATTCCTATGTGGACTGCTTAGCTTCTCTCAATAGAAAGTTCAGTATTGTGGTCTTAGGCTATATGTTTAATTTCCAGACACTTAACAATGCAGTTTAGCTGAACTGACCCCTACTATTGTCAAACATCTCATCTCAAAACCAAAGCTCAGCATGTCACAGTTGTTGAAGTATATATTCTTTTTTTAAAAGAAAACTTACCATAGAGTGAAAAATTCTAGTTGTAAGAAACCTCAGAAAAACCTCACATTTGCTTTGTCCCAGAGAGTATTTTTGGCTCACCTAATCCACTCACACTCAGATTAGCCTCATGAGGGCAGATAGCCCATCCGTTTTTTTACCACTGTATCACCAGTACTTATGGCAGTGACTGGCACTCACTGTTTCTAACACACAGCTGGAGAAGAGCTCCATGCATTTTCAATGTTGCAAACACCTATTTCAAATGGAAATTGAGTACTTAGCAAGCTTAACACAATGGTTCCCAAAACGTGGTCCCCAGACTAGCAGCATCAGAATCATCTGGGAACTTGTTAGAAATACAAATTCTCTGACTCTACTACAGATCTACTGAACCAGAGCCTCTGGGGATGGGGTCCTGAAACATGTATTTGAACAAGCCCTCCGTGTGATTCTGAGGTAGGCTAAAGTTTGCTAGCAACTGGGATAACCCAATGAAGAAAATCTCTTTCCAAACTCAGTGGGGATTTGCAGTGGCAGTTCCGAATCACATAAATCCTTCCATTTTAGTGCAGAAGTGTACATTCAAATCCTGGATGAGTGTCTGAAAAATTACTTCCTTCCTTTTTTAAAACAAGATTTATTTATTTGAAAGAGAGAGAGAGAGAGACTGAGAGTGCTTGTGGCCTGAGTGTGGCAAAGAGAGAAGAAGAGAATCTCAGGCAGACTCTATCTCAAGACCCTGAGATCATGACCTGAGCTGAAATCAGGAGTCAGATGCTTACCTGACTGAGTCAGCCAGGTGCCCCTAAAAAACAACTTTTTGTAGAGAATAGATACTTGGACCAATAAAAGCTGATCACGGTTATGCACTTTATATAATGATATACCTTGAATCCTAAGAATATGAGACAAAAACAAGAAATGCTAAATATAACATTAAGCAAGGGATTATAACTGTAAGCCATCCTCCCACATCACTCTTTCTAAGGCAAATCTAAATAGAATTTATTTAATGAACACAGAAGTAATGTGATATGCTGGTAATGTCCTCACACTTAGAGCCAAAGA
Organism: Canis lupus familiaris; assembly: GCF_011100685.1. Taxonomy (NCBI): domain Eukaryota; kingdom Metazoa; phylum Chordata; class Mammalia; order Carnivora; family Canidae; genus Canis; species Canis lupus. The sequence continues at coordinate 14,752,120 of NC_049248.1, forward strand.
CCTTTGTTTTTCTTTACTGGCTATAAATTACCCAAAAAAACTCATTGGGATTCTTAATCATTTCAGTGAGCTAAATTATACCAAAGTGGAAAATTCTATGCATGAATAAGAGCATCAAGGGCCCATAATGTTTAAAACCAACATATTTCTAGATGACAGAAAATAAAGAAGGGTGATACATATACTAGATCCAAAAGTCTCCAGAATAGGCCAGGAGAATAGATGAAATCTAACGAAACTATGTTTAAAAGGATGAAAATAAACTTCTAACCTGGGTTAAAGATTTTATTTATTTATTCATGAGAGACACAGAGGGAGAGGCAGAGACATAGACAGAGGGAGAAGCAGGCTCCCTGCAGGGAGCCCTATGGGGGACTCGATTGCTGGACTGCTGGGATTTTTCTTTTTTAAGATTTTATTTATTTATTCATGAGAGTCAGAGAGAGAGAGAGAAAGAGAGAGAGAGAGAGAGAGAAGCAGGCTCCATGCAGGGAGCCTGACATGGGACTCTATCCCAGGACTCCAGCATCAGGCCCTGGGCTGAAGGTGGCGCTAAACCGCTGAGCCACCCAGGCTGCCCTGGGATTTACACCCTGACCTGAAGGCAGACGTTCAACCACTGAGCCACCCAGGCATCCCTACACCTGGACTAAACGTACAAAAGTATAAGTTTGGGAAGATTTGACACAGCAACACCATATATTAAAACAAAACTAAACAAAACAAAACAAACTTCATTTGCAATAACCTCCCCATGAGCCAACAGTGCATCTGCTGTCACCCAGAAGGCAACAATGACCTTAGGATATCTTAACAAAAGCAGGATGTATAGCCACAGATTCAGAGCTGTGCTTTGATCTGGTCTGGATGTCCCATTTCTGAAATGTCTGCATTCTCCTCCAGGTCCCATACTTCATGGGGTGCACAGATCAAGTGAAACAGCCAGAATGGTGCTGTGGCTAGAAACCACTCTCTGTAGGGCAAATGCAGTAACTATGAGTAACCAGACTGTGGAAGAGAAAACTCAGCATGAGTCCAGGCACGCTAGCTATCTTCAAATGTCTTAAGAGCTGTCACAAGAAAGAGGCATTGAAATGCCCCCATGTAACTCTGAGGGTAAGCTTCAAGTCAATGAGTAGAAGCTAATGAACTACCTTTGGTTCCAAAGGTAAAGTAACAAGCAGGAATAACTATTGTGATAGTTTTATGTACCAGTTTGGCTGGGCTAAAGCAGTGCCCAATGATTTAATCACAGATTACGGTAAGAGTAACTGTGAAGGTACTTTGTGGATGTGGTTAACATCTACAATCAGTTGACCTTAAGTAAAGGAGATTAACTTTAATAATGTGGGTGGGCCTCATCCAATTACTGGAAGGCCTTTAGTGCAAAAACCTAGGTTTCCAGAGTGAAAGAAATTTGGCCAAAAGATTACAACATTAACTCCTGCCTGAGCTTCCAGCCTGCCAGCTTGCTCTATAGATAACAGTTTTGCTAGCATAAATAAGCAAATAAATAAATTGTGTGTGTGTGTCCTTATTCTGTTGGTTCTGTTTCTCTGGAACAGATTGCCAACTGTTCAAGGATAGAATGGTCTACATCAAGTCATACTGAGTTCCTTTCACTGGAGATATTCAGGTGCAGCTGAGGAAATGACCTTAGTTATAATAAGGAGATCATTAAAATATATCTCTGTTAATAAAATTATAAAGCATGGATAGCCCACACTGAGTCTAACTCAATTTATTCATTTTATTGAGGATCCAGTCTGTGTCAAATATTGTGTGAGGGTCTGGGGACATAATGATGAGTAGGTATATACCTACTGTTCTCCTTTGTTGGAATGGACATGAATTTTGTAGCATATGCAACTACTCTAGAACATAAAGGTGATGTCCAACAGATACTTGTTAAATGAGTAACTGAATGAATGTGAAATATATTCTAAGATTGTAGGGAAATATATAGATACATACATTTATATATTATTTTTTTTCTTTTTTTTCATTTATATATTATTTGAGAAGCCTTTCAATTAAAAATATTTTCATAAAAAAAATAAAAATAAAAAAAAAATAAAAAATAAATAAAATATTTTCATGTCTTACACTTTAATTTTTTAATAAGGATAGGATTTGATCCTCAAAAAATATATATACCATGTCACGCTTCCTTCCCCAATAAGGCATAAGTCTGAATTACTTTCCTAAACTCTTCTCGCATATTGACCTCTTCCATACTGATCCTCAAAAAAAAACCCCAACTCAATGTTTATTCATTTCACATATTTCAAAGGGCAAACTCTTAAGGCATAGAAACTGCTCCCTCGGAACAGTCTGGAATGTTATGTACTCGGTAGAGGAGGAGTAACAGCCATCTGCGGGACTGTGTGTTCTCCTCGGGCTTCCAGCAATGGGATAGTCCGAGAACTCACCATACTGTTTGTCCAAAAAGAAATGTGAAGGAACTATAGGGGAAGAACTACATAGACTCTGACAACAAGAGCATGATAGTATGAAGACCGAATTCATATCACACTTGTAATTTTTCAAAGTACTTTCAAAGCTTCCTACTTGTATTGCTATATAAATAAATAAGCAAGCAAGCAAGTAAATGTATATGATAAAAAGAGGTATGAACAGGAAAAAGCTGAAGTGTTTTTTTTTTTTAAGATTTATTTATTTATTCATGCGAGACAGAGAGAGAGGCAGAGACACAGGCAGAGGGAGAAGCAGGCTCCATGCAGGGAGCCTGACATGGGACTCGATCCTGGGTCTCCAGGATCACACCCTAGGCCGAAGGCAGTGCTAAACCTGAAGTTTTAACCCCAATTCTTTCAGTAAGTACAGTTGAGCGCTTTTTTATAAAAAAAATGAGATCATATTGACAGGACATAGTATAAAACATTCTTTTGATAACAATGAGAAATTTGAAGTGCCTGGGTGGCATAGGTGGTTAAACATCCAACTCTTGGTTTCAGTTCAGGTTGTGATCTCAGGGTCATAAGATGGAGCTGCACATTGGGCTCCATGCTCAGCGGAGTGTCTCCTGGGGATTCTCTCCCTCTGCCCATCCCACCCATGCTCTTTCTCTAAAATAAATAAATAAATAAATAAATAAATAAATAAATAAATAAATAAATAAATCTTTTTTAAAAAATAAGAAATGTATTCCTTAGCAGAGGATGATTCATCAGTTTTTTACACTTGATTCAATGCTGTAAGACATGAAATACATTATAGGGGAACTTTCTTATATACGCAGGTTGCTGAGAATCTCACAGATAGCTGTCTTGGCTGGCAACACACCCAGGAGTCCCAGGAGGATTTGCTATGCATTGGTTATTTATTGATTATTGGAAATTTCTTATAAAAACAAAACTCATCAGGTTTTACAAGGTTCATATCCTAAAATTCCAATGATCACCTCATTTCCTAAAAGGAGGTGTTCAAAAGAATGTGGAAAAGAATGAGGTGATACAGAATGAAAACATTTAGTAGCAAAACTGCAAGAGTCATAAACTAGGATTCTAGACTTGGCTGTGCCCCAAGAAGCTGGGTGATCTATGTAACAACCTCTCACTCATAGGTATGTACAGAAGCTTTACATATTTGCTTGCTCCATGCTGAAATTACCTTTCAGACTGCTTTGTGTTTATAATGTAACTGCTCTCATTTTTTAATGGGATGGAAGAAATTATAGCCGGTTTTCTGAAACCACATCAATTTTCAAAGGCAGCTGTAGCAACAGAGATGCGTTTGCACTGGAATTTTGGCTTCAAGGACAGTACCACTTTGAAAATTTGGCTGATTTCCCCAAACTCATAAGTTGGAGAAATACCAGGAATAAAAAGGGGAATTACATGGATGATTTACAATTTTCTTCACTCCCTTTCCTTAAAGTTAGTCCTTGTCAGTTGCCAAGAAAACAAGTTGAGAGCAAAATGGAACCAAGCGATGACTGACAAGTAACTACAGGAAACTATTCCAATGAATAAATTAGCCATAAGTTAAAAATAAAGGACACCTGAATTTTAATAATATATTCCAATAGAAAAATGCAGGGACAGAGGTATGTCCTTTTGGCTTTGATAAACATCTTGATTTTGTTTTGTTTTGTTTTCCACATTGTTTCCTCCTTCATTATATTTTCCTTAACAAAAATCTAAGAATTGGTCATTGCCAACCTAAAAGACGCTTACCCACCAACTAACAACTGATTTTGATTTTAATTTCTTCTTTCCTTTTAATTATTTCTTTTTCTTTCCTTTTACTAAACCCTCACCATTTCCTATCTTTGCTTTTCTTCCTGGGCATACAATAAAGGTCAGTATGACTTATAGCTTGCACCAAAGTCTGGTTTTTACACATACACCTGCCATTTGAAAATACCCTTTTGTTCCTGTTGGGATAGAAGAAACAAATGAAAATCAACTCACCTAGGCTGTTCATCTCTTTTTGCTTTTCTATGTTTGCAGGTAAAAGAAAGTCTTAATGCTTGAAAGCCACAGGTAACCATATCATTAACATTTTATGACAGGAAAACAGCTAGTTTTCTAGCCCCATCCAAACCTGTCTCAATGCCAACTTCCTCTCGTTGGCCTAGCCCTTTAAAAGCCAATTTTTTTCTCTAACCCCCAACTAACTATACAAGGAACCACCAATGGGCCTCATCTCTGATAATCCTTCAAATTCAACAACCGCCTAGGAAATGCATGCACACACACACACTCACACACACACATACATGTGTCCAGGAGCTGTGGAATTTCTGTACCCACCTTTAGACACAATCTGTCCCTCTTCTTACCCAAATTTTTAAAGAAAATTTACCATTAAGGTTATATAATTTTAAAGCAAGAATGACCAAGAACTTGAAGAGCTGATTGAGAATTTAAGTAGGTAACAAAACAAAAAACAAAGTAGGTGCTACAGGAGTGTTGTCAGTGCAAATCACATGTGCTTTCATGTGATATACACAGCTGAGGCCATTTCCTATACTTGTGGCTTTGAAACTGGACCTGGAGCCTACATGTTATTGAAGTCACAGATCAACTTGTTTTATCTTCCCAATGAGTTCATTTTAGTCACTATTTGGCTGGGGGTATCACTTTTATTTTCAAACATAGAAGCATTATAGAACAACATTAAGTTTTGCCTAGTTTTTATGTAATTGAGAAAGCATGCAAAATAATTATATGATCATAATGAGATGCTTATATACTCCAAACTGCCTAGATCTTTCTCTTCTTCTTTCAGAAGTCCTTTGAAAATGATGTTCAAGCATCATACTACGCCATTCTCAATAAATGGAACGAACTGGCATATAGCTACACATAGAGAAAAACTTCTAAAATACAAGGTTGGGGGATGCCTGGGTGGCTCAGTCAGTTGAGCAACCAATTCCTAGTTTCAACTCAAGTCATGATCTAAGGGTCATGGGATCAAGTCCTGCATCAGGCTTCAGAATCAGCAGGGTGTCTGCTTGAGATTCACTTTCCCTCTTCCCCTCCCCCAAGCTCACACTCCCTCTCTCTCTCTCTCTCTAACATAAATAAACAAATATTTAAAATGCAAAGATTGGTTGTATAACATAAGGAAACTGACCTCCTCAAGATACTTTCGATATTGCTGTTTTCATTTAATATATGTGCAATCTCATGTACATACCCCAGCCATAAAGCACACATATATGTTAAAGCAGTATTTGGTACTTACTAGAAGAGTCATATTTAAAATCAGAATTGTCTCTGTCCCACTAAAAAATAAAATGAAAAAAAAGGTTTTCAAAACTTTTTTATAATTGAGAGAGAGAGAGAGGAGAAAAGCAAACAGAACAAGGAAACAAATTAAAAAGGGGGAAAATAAATCACTCCTCTCTGTGCCAAGTAAAAATATATCACAAGTTTGTTTGTGTTCAGCCCCCAATTTATAACTCAGCAATCTGAATCTATGAACTTAAGCCTTCACGGATGAGTGCACCAATTGGCTTTTGAATTAGAGGATAGCATTACTCAATTAACTTTGAGACTAGCCCTTTCAAGAAATATATTTAGCGATGGCACAACAATATTTCAATTCTAAAATGAGAATGTCAGCTGTGAAACTAAATTTAAAATTTCAGTGGCTTTTCTCTCAGCTACTCCCGCACTTACTACAAATTTGAATAAGATGAAGCCGGGAAGCATTTAAATAAATATGATGTGCATTCTAGGTTTTATTGCAGGTAGCACTGCTTTAATCACTTGGAGCCTGTCAAATTATAGGCTGACACACACAAGTAAGGAAATCTATGTCCCACATGCCATGTTATTAGCGCTCTACTCTCAGCCAGTGAAAGGAAATGTTTACCCTGCTGGGGCAAGAGAAAATGGAATGGGCTGGGACACTGTGGCTCTGTGGTCTGCAGCATCCCCCACAGTGCTCACCATGCTGAGTCAGCAAGCAAGCTCCCCTGAAGACAGAACTGTAAGGTAAAATTAGACAGAAAAGGAAAGAATCCTCCCAATACAGAAGACCATGTAAATACTGATATATATATAATATATACACACACACACACACACACACACACACACACACACACACATCACATGTTCCTTCAGTGCTCCTTAAGAATCAACATATTACTAAATTTTGCCTGTGCTAACAACTCTTCTATGGTCAACCTGTCAACCAAAAATTTCTGGTTAGTGTTAAATTCTGTTTTAAACACAGAGGGCTTATCTATTATGTGGCTTAAGAAGCTGTCTACTACATACCAGAAGCACTTTCAAATTTAAGGCTGATGATTTATTGATGACACAAACATATTTCTGGCTGTTTTTTCAAGATATAAGCCACAAGAAGTATTGTTATGATCACTAGTAGTCACACCATAATTGACATTAACCAGACTTTGGATTCAAAAGACAGAGAAAATTGGATACTGCTGAAAATTTGATATTGCTGTTTTCATTTAATATATGTGCAATCTCATGTACATAAATGTACACGTACAGAAAATCTGTGTGTGTGCATGTGTGTGTGTATGTTTGTGCATGTGTACATGCTTAGGGTATGCAAAGTAGCAATATAGAATTTTTGCCTTATAAACTTCCTGAATTTAATGAAAACTAAAATGCCCACTTGAATGTAAATGTATCTTTGATTGCATGTTTTCACTAGAAAACTTACAAATCAAAATGAGCATACCTCGAAAAGCTATAATATTATAAGCTAATACTGGAGCATTTACTACGTGCCAGGTGCTTTTCTAAGACATCTGCATCTAATAGGTTATTCAATACTAACAATTCTTTGAGATAGGCACGATTAGATCCTTTTTAAAAAGATTTTATTTATTTATTTATTTATTTATTTATTTATTTATTATGTATTTATTTATTTATTTATGAACATGTGAGCAGGGGGAGAAGCAGAGAGAGAGGGAAAAGTAGACTCTGCACTCAGCATGGAGCCCAATGGGGGGCTCGATCCCACAACCCTGAGATCATGACCTGAGCCAAAATTAAGAGTTAGAGGCTTAACCAACTGGGCCACTCAGGTGCTCCTATATCCTTTCTATAGTTGATGGACTTGAGAAGTTAAGTAACTTGCCAAAAAGTTCCCACGTTCACACCACTAATAAAGTGTAGAATTGGAAGTCAGACTAATAGTGAGACCCCAGACCTCCTACTCCCAACTCCAGTCTACACTGCTCTCTAATTGCAAATGGACAACATGATCTTTATCCCAATTTCTAATTTGGTAGTGAGTGTGGGGAAAAAGTAGATGGTACATGTAAGACTTGAAGCCTCTGAAGCAGTGCAATCAGAGACACTCCATTTCTACTTTCCAAGATCACAAGCTGGCTCCCTCCAAGAATGCTTCCTCTGCTGGGTGTCTGGAGAGAAACAGATTGTTGAGCCCATGGGAAGATCATGATGATCTGTGGGGAGGCATTTGAGAAAACAAGGAGCTGCAGTGACATCCTAGCAGGTATAACTTCGTACAGACTAAAAAAAAAAAAAAAAAAAAAAAAGCTACGTATAAGGTGGATACAGACTATAAGTGAGATCATAATGCTAAGAGTCTTTCTCTGATTGAATTATTTCACTTAGCATAATACCCTCTAGTTCCAACCATGTCATTGCAAATGGCAAGATTTCATTTTTCCTCACTCATATGTGAAATTTAAGAAACAAAACAGAGGGCCACAGGGGAAGAGAGGAAAAAATAGAATAAGACGAAATCAGAGAGGGAGATAAACCATAAGAGACTCTTAATCAGGGCAGCCTGGGGGGCTCAGCGGTTTAGCACTGTCTTCAGCCCAGGGCCTGATCCTGGAGACTCAGGATCAAGTCCCAAGTCAAGCTCCCTGCATGGAGCCTGCTTCTCCCTCTGCCTGTGTCTCTGCCTCTCTCTCTCTCTCTCTCTCTGTCTCTCTCTCTGACTCTCATGAATAAATAAATAAATAATCTTAAAAAAAAGAGACTCTTAATCATAGAAAACAGACTGAAGGTTGCTGGATGGGAGGGGGTGGGGGGATGAGGTAACTAACTGGGTGATGGGCATTAACGACGGCACGTGATGTAATGAGTACTAGGTGTTATATAAAACTGATGAATCACTGACCTCTATCTCTGAAACTAACAATACATTATATATTAATTAATTGAATTTAAATTTTAAAAGTTTTTAAAAAGATTGATACAGCCTGTAGGATAGAAAAGTGAATGTGTGGTACAGTTACTGGTAGAGATATCATATATCTATATTAATAAAGAATTAGAATAAACATGAGTTAAATAGTGCTACTATCAGGTTTCAGTGTTGATAAATACGAAGTACTCTCTGGTTCCTTTCACTTAATTATGCGAAAAACTCTCAGAATTGTCTCCCATGCAAAAGTCAAACCAGTACTACCTTTAAATGTGAGGTGTGGTCACCAGGTCTCAGGAAGACAGTCTAATGTCGAAATAGGTAAACACTGTGTATCGATGACAGACAAAAAGCAATTGTTTAAGGCATATATTCTATCATTGTCATTGTCGCCTACATGAAAATAAATACAAATGGTAGAATGTATATAAGGTGGATGGAAAAACCAGTCCAAAGAACATGCATTAAGAATTATAAGACTTTCCAGTTAGAAATTTAGTGAACAAGTCCAACTTCTGTATTTTACATAAAATAAAACCATGGTCAATAGAATCTAGATTGTGCATGCAGGTGTAGCTTCAGCTGTGGGTGTGAAGAACTGCCCCTAGAGAGAATTATGGAGTGAGAAGACATAAAATGGGTATGTAGGACCCTGAAAGCCCTGGGCTCTGAGAAGTGGGCCAATGAAGAGCCCTCCATGAAAGCAGCTGGTTAGAGACAATGGAGCCATAGCAAGAAAGCCAAGCAATGTGAAGTCATGAGAGCCTGGGAGGGAAGGAATTTTAGGAAACAGTAAGTGAGTGGTTGTGCCAAATAGTAAAAAAAAAAAGTTCTAAGAAGACTAGAACTAGGAAACGTTCCTTTAGATTTGTCGGTTATTGATCAGTCATGACCTAGCAAAAGCAGTTTCAGAAACATGACTACAGTGGAAGATTGCCATGTTTTAGGTAATGTATGAAAGGTAAAAACAGTTAAGACAGTAAGGCCAGAGCCCACATTCTATAAGTTTGGAAAAGAGAAAAAGATGGTGCAGTGGTCAAAGAAATGCTTAAGGGGAAACTGTTGGTGGAGAATGAGAGAAATAATTGAAGCAGTAAGAGAAACAATTTGAGAGAAGACTAAAGAAATAGGTAGAGTTCAGGCTGATGAAGCTTGATGAAGAGGATGTATGGAGCTTGCTCTGAGACAGTAAAGATAGGAAATGGGTGGCTATACATACAGCTAGTTAGTTCTCCCCACCAAAGTTTAATTTTTATGCTTAACTTTCCCAACCATATGGAATTGATTTTGGTAAATGATCAAAGTTCTAAAAATTCCCTTCTTTTACTGCCTATGGTAAGGTTTGAATGAATGAGTAATAAACAGGGAGCCCCAGGCCTAGACCCTCCACTCACGAAGGACTCAGACAAGCTATTGTTGGCAGCACAGGCTCCCACACAGTCCCTTCCCTTCTTTCTCCATGCACTGGAACAGCTTCCTCATTCTCCAGATCCTTCCACCAGCTACGGAAATTAGGTTCTCACGCCATCGGAAAACACTGAGGAGATTAATGGGGAGGAGTTCAACTATCTTCAATCTTGTGAAGGCAGTTTTTAAGCCTTGCCAACTATCTTATTTTCTTTGTTTGGTTTCTGCCAGAGGCAAGAGTGAGCAGTAAGAAGAAAGGGTGACGCAGAAGAGAGCACTTTTTAGAAAATTAAAAGAAAAAGAGAGAGAGAGAAAGACTTAGAATAGGGAAGATTTACTGCTGAACTTAAACCAGAGAGCTGGATTAGAAAAGAGAGGTTGGTCACAGAATTAAAAACTACTCATGTGTGTTTATTTAAGATTATGTGGATTACCTATTATATTGGACGACCCAAATGCATTTCCCTCTATACACAGGCTCCTACTAGATATCTGTTTGAGTCTTTTCCTAAACCCAGAGCTCTGTGTGCAAAGTCAATTATGGTTCTTTCCTCCAGTAAGAGATCAAGACAATGTGGTCTAAGAAGCCATGTTGCCCTTAGATTTTAGCAACATCTACTTCAGCAGTATTCTTTAATTATAAAGTCTGAGATACATTTTTCAAAATTGGATCAGATACATTTTCACATCTGTAATTTCCCCCTTAATCTTTAAGGTCTTACAAGACTTTTCTTAGGTGAGGAATAAAAAAAAAAAAAAGTCTCTGAATTACTAGTGTAAGCCACAATACGATCATTTAAATTCACTCCAGAGACACTGGCAATAGCTATCTTGCTTGAGGTCGTGAATTCTACATTTTCCCCAATCCTAACCCCCAAATTTTAGAAGTGCTGGGTAATAATGCAATTCTGTTTCTTGAAAGGATATACTCATTCAACAAGGATTTATTAAGCACTCAACACATGCTTGACATTGGGCTGGCTGCTACAAATACCGAGATGAACGAGATACAAAGTTGGTCCCACAGGATCTTGCATAGAGAAAAAAGGAAAACTATATTTTTTCATTTCCACAATCTGATTTCTTTGGAGGTTTATTTTATACACTTCCTCAGAATACCAAGACCTATGATATATCCATTGCTTTGTGTATTGTTGGCAGAGCTGCTTCATCATCAATAAGCAAAAAAGTACATAAACCTGGTTATGCAAAGTAAAAGTTCTAGATAAAGAGAAAGAGACTTCACCTAAAAGAGCAACACATGAGACTATGAGAAATGCCAACCATCATCCTGTCTAATCCCAGGAGGCAGTATCAAAGACACACACACACACACACACACACACACACACACACACACAGAGTACGAAGACTATAACAAAAAACTTACCTGACTTGCCCACACCTGCTCTCCCAAATATTGCCAGTTTGACCTCTGCACTTTTAGCCATGCCGGGTGTCCGTAAATAATTCACTGTCGTTCAAACTAAAAAGCTGAGAAAATCTTTTTGCTTCCAGCCTTAGGATTCACCATATCATTGTAAATCTGCAATCCCTGAACAAAAGAGATTTGGAGACTCATAAGTGACTGAAGAAAGGAATTAGTGTTTAGTAAGCACCTTATACATGCCAGCCACCATTCCCTTGATCAACATTTTCCATTTTGATCTCCATCGCAATCCTGTGAAAGGGTGATAGTCCTTTACCACAAACCAGTCAACTAATAAGTGACAGACTCATTACCTGAACTCAGTTCTCTTTGGTTCTAAAACATATGCATTTTCATACAAAATAGCATTATTTAAGTCGTGTTTTTATGAAGGCACTGTTTTTTGGTCACTAACTGATAACAAGTACTTGAAGTATGTGAATACTTGTATTTATCATGTGTCATTAAATACCCAATACACAACTCGTATGATGGGGAGAGTCACATTTGGAATTCTTTCTATTCCATAGGGCTGAATAATATATTTTCATCTTAATCTATCCTACTGTAATGATTGGATTTGTACTTCAAGGTCAAATTTGGGCTCAGGAAAAAAAAAAAAAATTTGGGCTCAGTTCACACTAGATCACATGATTGGGTCATGTGACAGGTATACATGTTCCAGGAATTGATATATACTATCTAGTTTATATTTTTATATTTTTCTGGGCACAATGCCCCTGGTACACATATTTGATTCCTTTTCTATAACAACTTTAACACTGAACACTGTTCAATACTTAGGAAATGACATTACATACAATGTAAGCACATTATATAGAGGTGAGTGTTGTAGGAATGACAACTAGGTTCTTAGTACCACGAATATGTGAAGTTGGAAAGAGCCTTGGGCTCAACCGAAGGAATCCTCCAGCCATCAGACAACTGTCTCGCGTCTGATTTACCACTTGCGGGAACTTGGGGTCAGTGCTGGTGAGTAGACATCAAGTCAAATTTTTGTTTACATTCATTCAGAAGCCTTCACGTAGCCTAGCAGCTATTAGGACCCTCTGTCCCATCCTAGGTTACTACTTCCTAGGAAAAGGAGACCTGGACCTTCCCTTGTTCTTTATGAGCTGTATGGTCTTGTTTTTGACTCTTGCCTGCTCTCTCTCTTTTTTTTTTATAATAAATTTATTTTTTATTGGTGTTCACTTTGCCAACATACAGAATAACACCCAGTGCTCATCCCGTCAAGTGCCCCCCTCAGTGCCCGTCACCCATTCACCCCCACCCCCCGCCCTCCTCCCCTTCCACCACCGCTAGTTCATTTCCCAGAGTTAGGAGTCTTTACGTTCTGTCTCCCTTTCTGATATTTCCTACCCATTTCTTCTCCCTTCCCTTCTATTCCCTTTCACTATTATTTATATTCCCCGAATGAATGAGACCATATAATGTTTGTCCTCCTCCGATTGACTTATTTCACTCACCCACCAGTTCCATCCACGTTGAAGCAAATGGTGGGTATTTGTCGTTTCTAATGGCTGAGCAATATTCCATTGCCTGCTCTCTTTACCACACGCAGCCCTCTTTGCTGGTACTTGTCATGTGATCACCAAAAACATGGCATCCACTGCGTTCACTAGTTGAGATATGACCTGACAAACTAACCTATCAAAATTCATCACGATTCTCTCTATTCTTGGCACCGTGGCTGCACAGCCACTCACAGCAAGACTCACATCTCTCACAGGAACTGGAGACTCCCTCGTTCTGAACTTCAGCAATCAGGGTTTTAAGCCTAAATATAAGACTTCACTCTCATCATGTTAAACTTAATCACATCAGTGATTCATTCATTTCATCCTCTCTTCCTTTTTTTTTTTCAGACTGCAAAGATATTTTTGCAACACAAATCTGTTATCTAACGTGTAAACGGCTCCTGCCAGGGTTTTGTCATCTACAACTTTTCAAAAGAGTTTCTCAAAAGAAAGGATAAGGTAAAAATCCTCCTGCGAAAAGTACTCTACAAAGACATTAATGCGTAATTGTTTTCTTCCTGATGTATCTTAGCCATGGACTTGGACCTAACTAACTTTGAACTTGCTGATTCCCAAAGGACCAGAGCTTCCTCTGAAGGATAAAGAGGTCAATATCTAAATTAGCTATTGTTTATCTCACCCCCAGTAACAAAAAAAATTTCTCTGTAATCGCTAATAGTATGAAAACCAGAAGCTTTAACATCTGCAATTTGTCCAGGCCCCTACTTTTGGCTCAAGATAAAAGAATTTCCTTATTTGTCATTTTAATGTATTCATTAAGGAAAGACCCTATGCTTAAACCTCAGAGTCTCATCACAGAAGCATCACAAAAGCAGAATATATTGAGATACATAACTATATAAATTCTAAATGAGAATGGCAAGCATTTCTTTGAAACATAGACCATGGGAGGGTCTGAAGCTTGTATAAACAACAATTTGTTATTTCATGCAAAATCGCTCATTCCCATGCACATAAAACCTAAGTAATTATCTATCTGATTTATAGTCATGAAAGTAGCCATCAAATGTGATTTGTAAAAAAACATTTGCTAAGTCAAGTATTTCATTAACTCCCAAATGGCCTCAGCAGTACAGGAATTTCACATAAGAGAGAGAAATTGTGTAGGTTAATTTTTTCACTTATAAAGATACAGCTGCTTATTGTCAAGCTTATGTTTAGAAAAATCACTTAAAGGAAGACACAAGCTGACATGTACCTTTCAACAGCTTGTTTTTCACATAAAAATGTGAGGTTACATTTGACAAAGATATAAAACAAAGATAAATGTGCAAATTGTTGCAACAAGTGACCTTTTGCCAATTCCTGATGTTCAAAATAGTTTATGATCCAAGATCTTCCATAACGTGGGCCTAAAAACATTTGTTTTAATTATTGTATAGTAATATCCTGGCTGGGTCTAGGAGCTGCCATCGACTTACTATGTGGATGGTGCTTTCCTAACACAAAAACTTCTGAGTTTCTATCGCTCCTAAAACTAAAATCACATGTAAATATTTAAGAGATTTAAAGCATAGTGATTGCCCCCCTCAACACATAAAAGAATTAAAAGAAAGCTTAGAAAGAAGAAGAAGAAAAAAGAAGCTAGCCTCCAAATCTTAAGTCATTATTAATACATTCATTGATCATTCCACAATCATGCTAACCACAGACAAACAAAAGTGGCTACCTTCCAGGAGCTTACAATCTGTTAGACCTGTGACATTTCGGTCACCAATAACCTGATTTTTTTTTTTTTTTTTTACATTTATTGAAAGAAAGGATTCATTCATCATTCCCAAGACTATATTTATCAAAATTTCTGCTTTCCACTTCCTCTCTGGTGGGTGGGTGGTGGGGGGGTAGCAAGCAAGCATCTTTATAAGATAACAGTTTTTCTAACTTCTGTATTTGTCATCAAATAAAGCGCAGCTGTTTAGGCAAGCAAAGCGTCTAGCCTGGTGGTGGGAATGAGATCCTCTTCTCCAGCTCTGAGATCAAGTTCTCCTCCTCTCCCTTCCTCAGTTCTCCCTCCTCTTGCAACGCAGCCCCCGCCGCGACCAGGGTAGTCGTGCAACGAACGCCCTGCGGGGACAGCTTTGCTCCAAAAGCAACAGGTCTCGCAGAGTGATCACCAAGCCCGTCGCGGACGGCGGGCCACCCGCTCTCCACCTGGAGCGCCCTGCCCTGCAGCCTGAGTCAAGAGGGCATTGGCTCCGCCTGGCCGGGAGGGCGCTGGCAGGCTCGGGGCGCCGGCGCTCACAGCTGCCTCGCTCTCCGCGAGCCCCAGGCCAGGACGGCCGACCGCAGGCCAAGCGCTCGGGGGAAGCGGGGTCGTCCCGAAAGAGCCACCTGGGCGCGTGCGTGACACTCACCTGTTCACACTCTGCAGGCCCGGGAGAGCCGCGGTCCCCCGCAAGTTGGGAATCGGCCCCCCGGGACCGCGAAGCAGCGCGGCCGCGGCCGGCGTTCCCCAGGCTCGGGGCCGCGGGGGCGCGCGGGAGCCGCCGCTGCAGCTGCGAGCGCCGACGGGGCGGCGGGGTCTGGGCGCGGGCGCGGGCGCGGGCGCGGGCGCTCGCCGGGACTGGCGGCCGGGGGACTGCGGCAGGACGCGAGCTCAGCCCGGCCGGGCCGCCGAGATGCTGCAGTGAGGCGCGGCGGCGCCCCCTGCTGGGGCCGGGGCGCGATCCTCCCGCGACACCGGCCCCCGCGCGCTGCAGCCCCGCCGCCTGGGGCGCCTTCCCCGCTCCGCCCGGCCGCCGGGTCCCCCCCACGAGGACCTCTCTCCTCGCTTGAAACTCTTGGCGTGAAAGCCTCGCTCTCTCCGAAAGCCTCCATTCCTTACTTCCGACGATGCTTACTAAGACATCCCCTTGGGGCACCTTTGAGTTCTCCCCGTGCTACCCAACAGGAAATTGAAAGGAGATAAATAACTTGTCCAAGGCTAGTAAATGGTTGCAATGAAATCCAGGCCGGATTGGAAGCTGAGAGATGCTAGGAGCGATCTAAAGTACTGAATGTAATGGAAATTTATAGTTATTGTCATTTATAGTTATATATAGTTATAGTGACTAATACAGTTAACATTATAATACTATATATAGTTATACAATACTATATGGCGTAAATAACTAATATAGTTATTTATAGTTATACATATCTGACAAAGCTCCAAAAGCTTCACCATCTCCTTTCCATGATGGGCCTTTCTAATGTTTGAATAGGAGTCACACTCCACCATCCTCAGAACCTAACGAAGATGATTATTAATATTGGTGCTGCACTAGACCTGCTTTCATCCCTCGTCTCGTTTGAGAGTGACACCCTCCCTTGAGCACTAGTATTATAATTATTAGCCTTTCACAGATGAGGAGGTGAGTTTCGGAGAGGTTAAATGATTTCCCAAAGACTATGAAACTTCGGATCAAAGGAGCAGGAAACACAAGGCTATTATTTCATGCCTTCAGATTTGGGGTGTTCTTACCAGGATACTAGGTGGCCTCCAGAAAACCATTGCAATATAGAGCAGACAGGGAGCTAGCACTCAGGGAACATCTGCAGTTCCCTGATGGGAGAGATGTAACCAGGAAGGCAGTTTCCAGGGCCAGTGCTGACCTGGGAAGCCACTGTTCTCAGAGTCAAGGGCCAGACTGAATGGAGATGCTGCATGGTGGCACAGGTAGGAATTGCCTAGCTGTTCAGGTGTCATCCTCCCAATCCTTTGAGAATGCACCAATGTTTTATCTTCAATGACTTTCGTGACTACGAATCTGTTTCCTCTCCACAACCCACACCTGGATAGGATGAGCCAGTTTTGTGTCCTGTAGCCTGTTAGCTGTCCTCATGTGTGCATTGTGCTCCTTTTTATTTGCCTGCTCCATTAAACCTGAACTTCCTGAATGTTGGGATCTAGTGTAGGTATCTCTGTATTTCCAGCCTCTACCATTGCGCCTGGTGCATAATGAATATTCAAGAGACAAGATGTTGAGTGAATGAAAGGAAAGAACCAGTTGTGAGAGGATAGGCTTGATTTTTCTTACATACAGAATTCAGAATGGAATAGCCAGTAAGGAGTTGAATGCCTAATGGGTCTGAAGTTTGGGAAAGAGGCCTGAGACAGAGATTTCATCATCTGGGCATACAGGAAGTCTTTGAAGTCTGGGATGTGGAAAGAATTGTCTAGGTAGATGATATAGAATTTTAAGAGATTCAATTACACAGAATCTTATGGCATTTGTGTTCGGATATAACATGTTACCTTCTTCCCCTATCAAGTTCTGTATTTCTGAATATTTATATTTATTTCTACCAACTTAAGTTGAAATGAACCCTCAGCCCCTCTTATCTAATTGGAGTTATTTAAAAGTCCCCAAACCAGGCCTTTCTTGAAGCAGTTCTTTGGGATCGTGTCTATGGACACTTTCCCTCCATATTCCCCCTCAGTCAATATGGGCCAGCACTCCTCTGTCAACTAAGGAAGTTTTTGCAGCCATGTTTCCAGTTCTTGATGTACCACACCAAGAGAAATTAAGGATTAAACACTTTAATCCATTGTGTTATATCTTCAGCACATATCCTATATTCATCGGGAGTGTTTCCTTTGTCTCAAAAGCAGCAAAATGGAGCCACTCCCAATGAAGATGCCTGCTTCAGGGATCAGTAAGAAAGACAGAAGACATTTTGCATTTAATGCTCCTCAATATTTGCCTTACTGGGCAGAAATTCCCCTGGGGAAAGATCTTATCATACTTAAATCCCTTAGACTGGCTGCAGGCTTAAGCTAAAACATCTAACATAAAACTAGTAAGTTGTCAGTATAACCCCCAAACACACAAAAAACTGGAATTGTGTGTGTGTTGTGTAGGTGCTAATCATGCTCATTGCAGATTAATTAAGTAGTAGAAAAAATACAAAGAAATAGAAAGTCACCCCCAAAGTCACACTATCCAGAAATAACTGCTGTTTCCTCAAGAGGGCCATCATTGTTACCATAATAGAACAGAGATGAATGAATATATGTGTTAAATGTCATTACAGCCATGCCAAATGCTATTATGCTATTTTAACAAAAAAAAAAATAAATGCCATTTTAATTTAAAAGTACACTTAATAAAGCAGAAGATAAAGAAATTAAAGTGAACCTTAAAAGATGGCTGAACTTTAGATGTTTCCTCACCTCACAAGATATTTTATCTTAGGGATTCTTCTGAGGTTAAAATTACTACACCAAATGAGATCTGAATTCATTGTTTAACCATATATTCATTTCTACTTTTATTTATATGGTTGATTTTTTAAAAAGATTTTATTTATTTATTCATGAGAGACACAGAGACAGAGGCAGAAACACAGGCAAAGGGAGGAGCAGGCTCCATGCAGGGGGCCTGATGTAGGACTTGATCCCAGGACCCAGGATCATGACCTGAGTGGAAGGCAGAGGCTCAACCACTGAGCCATCCTGGTGCCATGTAATATAAACTTATATAGTTTATATTTAACCATTTATTTGTTTTAGTCAGTATCATTACTGTTTAAAAAGGAGGAAATTAAACATAAATTTAAAAAAATTAAAAGGAGAAAATTAACTCTCCTATTGTCTCTCCTATTGTCTCTCAATAAAATAAAATTAACTCTCCTATTGTCTCTCAATTCCCCTTCCTTCTTCCTATATTTTTACTTCTGTATTATTTTTTTATTTTCAAGATTTATAATATTTACCCTTATCCTGCAATTCTAATTCCCAGAGTGATCTCAACTTAGTTCTATATTTAAATGGGATAAACTTATTTAATTATTTTACCAGTTTTTCTACTACATACTTTTTATTTTGATTAATCCCTTCATTTCTTCATTAAGTAATATTTTTAAGAAGGTCTTATAGATGCTGTAGCATGTAATTGAGCATAGCCATCTCTTCCTTTCCTTGTTTTCAACTTATTCTGTAATTACCCTGCATTTGTTTACCATGATCTTTTCCTCTTTTTCTTCCTGTGCAAAGTACTTTTATATTTATTGTATGTTTGTTTTTTTAAATCAAATATCATATTGTCTGCGATACATAATAAATGAATTCTAATTCTGTACCTACCTTAACTGAGACCTGTTTTTTTCTCTATGGAGCAATGGTTTGAGTACTGAGCATTCCATTTCATCCCCCATCCTAAGATGACAACATCAAGCTAAGAGGAGAGGTCTGAGTTTCTGTGCAGCCTCTGTCAAAGGCTACACGCTCTGCTTTATTAAAGACCCCGTACCAAGATTTAGTGCAGGCAGTCAGGATCCGATATCATTCCAAAGAAAAGATTCCCTCAGGCTTGAAATGGCTTAGCCTATTCATTCTTAGAGCCCCTTACTCTCTCCCCTAAGCCATTTCAATGATAAGTGCTCACTCTGTCCCTTCCTCTTGTCAGAAAAGAAAGGATAGTTGTTTAGTTCATTTCACTCCAAATTTAGAGGTGTTCATTCTTGGTGAAAATGATTACCCAGGATTTGATGACTGACCATTACTGCTTCTGGAGAAAGGGCAGTCTATACCATGATCTTTTATTTTTTTAGAGAATTCATTTCAAAGTTTTATGGCAGGAAATCACAACCCTCTCCTTGTTTTGTTGCTGCTAATTATTTTTTACTTAAGGGGGTATTTTATAATTGTTATTGTTTATTTAGCAAGATGTTAGTCAAGGGCAAGTCTGATTGTGGCCACAACTAGACTTTCCCTCTGATTGAGAACTCTAAAAGCTAACCAAAATGTACAAAATAGCTATTTAGAAGCATTGAAAGACAATGAAGGCTGAGTACCAATCCTGGACAGAGGGAATACACGGGTCTAGCCCCACATTCATCCAAGCTTTCTCCTTGAGGGCATTGGAAGGGCCCTCATGAAAGCAGAATCCAGACCACAGTGAGATCAGAGTTTATGGCTGCTAATGTAGCTGGATTCAAGGTAAAGTGCCACAGAGGATAGCCCATAGAGAGAGAATTCCAGATATTTGCACAGAAATACCTTGGCCATTTCCTGGGCTGTGCATTGTTTGGTGAGTTCTTGGAGACCTAGTATAAAAGCAGATGCCTGGGGTCTGAAAGTCCTTGGAAGACACTGAAGTTGAGACTAATCAGAGTTTAGAGTCTTTTCTGAACATCCTAGATTTTCAACTGAGGACTCAGAAAGATTATAGGACCACACTTGGGAATAAGGGCAATAATCTAAGGGTAACAGCAAATCTGACCCTCCCCTGAACCGAGATTAAAATGAAGTCTTGACATGGACAAGCTAACATACAAATAAATGTACTGCCTGCCATAACAAAACTCAACACTGTTAAGAAAGATAATATAATCCAGAGCCTCTATAACTATCATCTATAATGTCAAATGCTCTGTATTAGTCTGCTGGGGCTGCCATAACAAAATACCACAGACTGCATAACTTAAACAACAGAAATTTATTTCTCACAGTTCTGGAAGCTGGGAAATCCAAGATCAAGATTCTGGCAAAATAGATTTCATCCTAAGGTCTTTTCTTTTTGGCTTGTAGGCAGCTGTCATTTTACTGTGTGCTCACATGACCTCCTGTTTGCACCTGCAGAAACATATTAAGAGCTCTCTGGTATCTCTTCTTATGAAGACACTAATCCTATCAGATTAGGGCCCCATCCTTATGACCTCATTTAACTTTCATTACTTCTATAAGGGCCCTATTTCCAGATACAATCACATTAAAGGTTATGGGTTCAACATATTAACTGTGGAGGGACAGAAACATTCAGCCCATAACATCTACAATAACAATTACTAGATTAGATATGCAAGAAAAAATTACCAATAATAAAGAGCTAAAAGTCAATAGTAATACAACACTGGACCATCTAAAGTGAATAGACAAGAAGTTTATCATTTCTAAAATTCTGCACTAAAACCAATAGAGGGAATTATGGATAAAAGATGAAAACATAAAGTATTTTCATTCATTTGTGTATTTCAACAAAACAATAGAAACTATAAAAATGATTTTAAAAAACCTATATTATACAATATAATACCTGAAATTAAGAACTCATTCAATGGGCTAAAGGTAAATGGAAAAATCAGAAGACAGGATTACTGAATTCAAAGATATGTCATTAGAAAATATTTAAAATGAACCACAGAGAGAAAAATAAATGGAAAGACCATACAGACCATAACAGAATAGGTCTAACACACATGTAATCAGAACTCTAGAAAAAGAGGAAAGAATGAGATACAAACAATTGCTGAAGAAATAATGCCTGAAAATTTTGCAAATCTGATAAAAAACAGTAATCTTCCAATTCAGGTCTTCATGAACCTTACTCAAAATAAAAAGAAAACTATACCTAACCATACCACAGCAACTTACTGAAAAACCAGGTTGCAGAGAGAACATTATGAACAGCCAGGAAGACAAAAAAAGACATTGCTTTAAAGGAAAAAAAGGAGGGTGCCTGGGTGGCTTAGTCAGTTAAGCATCTACCTTCAGTTCAGGTCATGATCTCAGGGTTCTGGGACTGAGCCCCTCATTGGGCTCCCTGCTCAGTGGAGAGTTTGTCCACCTTTTGCTCCTTGCCTCCCCTCCCCTGTCCATTTGGGCTCTCGCTGTCTGTAATAAATAGATAAAATCATTTCAAAAAATAAAGGAAAAAAACAAGAATGAGCAGTAACCTCAGCATAAACTAACAGACATGAGACAATGAAATGGCATCCTTAAGGTGCCAAACTAGAATCCTATATTTACTGAAATAAATCATTCTCAAACACAATTTAAAAGAGTTCATTGCCAGCAAAACAATGGGGAAAAAAAGATTCCAGATGGAAGCATAAAAATTAAGTAGTAATCAGTAACTTCAAATAGGGTAAGCATATAGGTTTAAAAAAAAGTGAATATTGGCCTATAAAAGCTACAAGCATTAAGATTTCTTGTGGGAGGTATTCTTGGGTGACACAGCAATTTAGCTCCTGCCTTTTGCCCAGGGTGTGATCCTGGAATCCCGGGATGGAGTCCCACATCAGACTCCCTGCATGGAGCCTGCTTCTCCCTTTGCCTGTGTCTCTGCCTCTCTCTCTGTATCTCTCATGAACAAATACATAAAATCTTTAAAAAAAAAAAAAAAGATTTATTGTGGGGATAAAATAATATCTAGGAGAAAAATATATGACAATAGCAAACAGATGGGAGAGTAAAAATGAAGTTAGGCTGTTATAAAGTTCTTCCGTAGTTTGAG
Source organism: Canis lupus familiaris (assembly GCF_011100685.1). Taxonomy (NCBI): domain Eukaryota; kingdom Metazoa; phylum Chordata; class Mammalia; order Carnivora; family Canidae; genus Canis; species Canis lupus. The sequence goes on from NC_049248.1 coordinate 14,774,376, forward strand.
ATGTGGCAGAATTACTAATTTAAGATAGACTACTAATTTAACAATGCATTTTGCAGTTCCTGGGAAAACACTAAAAGATTCCGAAAGTATAGTGATAGGATAAAAGGAAATTAAAATACTTAATTAATAGTAAATAAGGCAGGAAAAAAGGAATAAATGAACAAATAGATGGTACAAACTGACAGCAAATGATTAGTCGTAGTCTTAAATCCAGCTATCTCCATAATTATATTAAATGTAAATGTATTACATACTCTAATCAAATGACAAAATTTGTCAGATTAAATTAAAATGATGAGACTATATCATTTTTACAAAACACACACACACACACACACACACACACACCTAAAGACATAGGTGGACTGAGAGTTAAAAAAAAAAAAAAAGGAAAATGTGTGCCATGTAAACACTAATCAGAGGTAAAGGGCAATTTTGCAATTGAGCTTCTTTCTATACCATTACTTACATGAATGTCAACCAGTCCATGTTCTTAATCATTATGCTTTACCACTTTGAGAATACTACTGGGCTCATCTCTCTGGGTAAGATTTCCCTGCTTTGGCCAAGATGGATTCCCTCCATTCTTTTTTACCACTCTTGGTTCTCCAGATGGTGCTATTCTGAGCTTGATGACAAATATTTGGAATGGACATGTTTAGAGGCATATAAGTTATGGGTAATGTTCTCTATCTCTTTTGTATAGGATTCTTACCCTGAATCCCCTTCCCTGCCATGGTGGACCGGGATGTTGTAACCTAATAAAAGGAAAGAGAACAGACAGTGAATGCCCATATGAGGCTACAAAAACAAGCTTCTAATTTAGCAGATTTTTGAACCATAACCCCTGAACTAAATTTAGCTTTCAGGAGTCCATTTCTGTTAACTATTTTTCCAGATCACTGGAGATTAAATTGTCTAGCAGAATTGAAATTCTTATTGAATTCTTATTGCCTTTGCCTTTACTGATATCTGGCTGGGCAGTAATGCAAGAGAAAAAGAGAGAAAAAGAAAGGTTGCAGAGGGCGAGGGGATAAGTGGCGGGAGACTATCTGTTCATTGTGAATGCAATTTAATCACCACTACATTTATATAAGCTGGACTCAAAGAATTTGATACATTCACATGGGATAGTAAAAGATTTTACTGGAAGCTAATACTGCTTAGATGATATCAGATGATCTTTACTTCATAAACTAGCAGGAAATTAGAAACATATTCATGGAGTTCTGACAATTTGTAGGAACTAAACTGACATATTAATAATAAAAATCAGCCTACCACAGACTTAATATGAAAAGTTAAATTTATTTACATAGGAAAGTCCACGTAGTTTTTCACTCTCTAACTTCGCCTTGATGATACATGAAAAAAATTCTGAACTGGAACAATTTTTGAAACCTCACAAACTAGGATGGAATAATCAGACATATGATCTGTGATTAAAAATAATGTTAAAAAACCCATACACACTAGGGGCATTTTCCTAGCTTCTCTATCTCCTAGACAGAGTTGAAAGAAGACACTATTCTTAAATGAAATAATAATGTTATGAATCCAGTTGATAAGATGGTTGTGGACTGGAATGAGAAAACAGTGAAATAGGAAAATAGGTGAATAGGGGTTGAAGGCCTAAGAATATTTCCCTAGCTACTAAAAATTCTGAAGTTTAACAGTCATCAACTGATTCAGATGAGGAGCTAACTCAAGAGAACACTGTAGAAGATGAAAAATAGTACAAAGTTTTCCATCATTTCTCTGTGGCTTTTCCCACAGTTCCAGCACTGAGATGGAATTCAACTCATTTTTGTAATTGCTGAATAAAATAAATGGAATAAAAGAAAGTAGATGTTTAGTCTGCAAATAATCAAACATAAAATAAATATATAGTCATTTCTGGTTTAATATTTCATCTGGGTTTTCATTTCCTGGCTAAGTAGCTCTAAAATTCTAACTAAAACATGTAACATAAGGATTAATAAACATGAAAACTTACACCAAGAGCAAACCCTAAAGCAACGCTATTGAATATCATTTACATATTTAACTACCTAAAGAATACATTTTAAAATAAGAAATATTGTCTATCATCTTTTTTAAATGCCATAAATCTATATATATACTGATATAGAGATATTTCCACCAAAAAAACAAGGTGCAATATATAAAATACAATAACATTTACATAAAGTCAATCAATATAATTTCTATATGGACACACACACATATACACAAGACTTTATAGCAAATGTGTGAAGGCTGTAAGGCCAACAGGTGAAAGCAATTAGTTACCTCTGGGAGGTATCTGGGATTGATGTGGATAGGTAAAGGCCGTGTTGAGCTTGTCCTAAGGTTTTAGTTTGTTTTATTTAGCTTATCTTATAATAAAAACACAGGTGTGGGGCAGCCCCAGTGGCCCAGTGGTTTAGCACTGCCTTCAGCCCAGAGCATGATGCTGGAGACCCGGGATGGAGTCCGCATCGGGCTCCCTGCATGGAGCCTGCTTCTCCCTCTGCCCTGTGTCTTTGCCTCTCTCTCTCTCTCTCTGTGTCTCTCATGAATAAATAAATAAAATCTTTAAAAAATAAAAACACAGGTGTGGTATTAGAAAATAAAAATTATATTTGCCCTTAAAAATAAATAAAATATTAACTCAAAGTTAGTGCACATATCTTCAACATGGTTGGGAAAACTTGTCCAGGAAAATTGGTTCATCTGCAGTGCAAATCATCAATGCAAAACTGAATAAGTAGGTTTACTCTATAGAGTTAGATGTCTTACATGGATGCTGCCAAGATTCCTCATACACTTTTCTCCAGTGTTGGTGGATGATATTTTAGCCAGTTTTTTTCATGAAGGGTGATGACGGGAAAGCACTAGAGAAGTCAAAAGATGCTGCCATTCCACGTCAGATGCTGACACTGGGAAACACAAGGCTTGCTGCCTTCAATCTGGCGGGTTTGGGGTGCATCTGTGCTACCACGGGGCTGAGATCATGGACGAAGGGCTCACTTTTATCAAGGCCTAGCCAGTCACCTTTCGGTTCCCTTGCTAATGGTATGCTCTTCTAAATTTCACACAGAGTTAGCCTTTGCTCCCCCCACCCATTTAGCTAGATGGTAATATCAGGAGATAATAATGCTGAAGCTTATAGGAAAGCAAACACCAAAATTCACAATTTACTTTTTAATAGACACAGAGCTGAGAATTTCAAACACACATATAAAAATCTATTTCTAAAAAAAAAAATCTATTTCTAGACATTTACCACAAATGTTAGAAGAAAGCAATTTCCTTTACATTTTAGTAGCTTAAAGATCTCTAATTAAACTGGGCTTTTAACTAATATAAGAACTGAGAATTCTTTCATTCTGATACAAAAAGTGATTGTCACAGCTTTGAATGGAACAAGAATAACCTAAGATTGGCAGAAGAACTTCAATAGAATCTGGGTTATGTAATGAAATGAATCTGGAACCACCGAGCAGGGAGCTGGTTCTCTGAGCTGCCCCCAAAGCTTTTACTGGTCTTCTAACAGGGATGAATTGTAATGCCAAATGAGTATTGTGTAGTATGGACAAATGGTATGTAATTATTCCTGAGTTCACAACATAAAACAATCATTCTCAGATTACGTATGCTTGTCTTTGTCATAAAGTCTTAAGTTAAAGTTAACCTCCTCAGAAATTCTAGGCTGGGTAGATCTAACCTAGTCATTTCGTTAAGATTCTGCAAATCAAGCAAGCAGACCTCCCATCAAAACTATGTTTAATTTTAACTTAAAAAAACAGTTGCACTCTGAATCATTTAGTCTGATTAATACACACCAAGAGAGGACCAATTAAATATTTAGAGACTTTAGGTGTGCTGAACCTGGCTGATACAAGAGGAGAGAATCAGTATCTGAAAGTTCTTATAACGTGAATCTATTATATTCTTACAGCATTCTGCAAAAAGCTCCAGAAACACTTGCTTAGCATTAATTGATCTGCCATCTCAACCAGAGGACCTTGGCAAGGTTTGGGGTTATGAAGCCCTGGCAGGACAAGCCCCAGTAGAAATATGCAAATGTTAAAGCCTAGGAAGTTGTCGAATGAAAGAGGCACAGAGAGGCAGTTTCATCAAAGTCAAAATACAGAAGCAAGAATCTGGGGTCAGGTGACAAGCAAAACCAAAAGCTGATAGGAACTGACTAAATAAATAAATACATCGGTTTTGACAACTGTTTGTTTAGGAATTTCATCCTGTTTTCCACCGTCTCCCAGATGCCTGAGCCCACCAGGCTCTCAGCAGCAATGATGCCATGAGCCTGTATTCTCCAAGTGGGAAATGTGGTCACACTCAGCTCCATCTGTCCTCCTTCCTTCACTGTATGCCTCTACCAAGTGTACCTGTCCGATGACTCATTCTCCTAGGTTCTGTCTGGGTCACAGAAGCAGTTTGATAAATTAATTCCTGCCAGATATTCATGGAGGTAATAGCATCATGGAAGAGATCAGGAGCAGGATAGGCTGGAATGGGTAAGTATTGTCACTTACTGAAAGATGTGCATCTGGGCAGTAGGTGGTCATGCCTGTAGCATGAGGATAATAAGGCTTGTTTTATAAGGTGTCTTGTGACGGTTGCATTAGATCAGTTATGACATGAGGTCCTCTGGATGGTGATAGTATTCAATTGCTTTTTGGAGGAGTAGAAACCAGAGCTAACATTTGAAGTTGTTAAGTTTTCTGTTTCTAGAGGTGGAGACATTCATGGGGAAGATCCCTTCTGCTCTAGGATGAACTGCGTAAGAGTCCTTTTGGATCATGTAGATAGAAAGCAAGGCATTGTTGTAGGGAAAGAATATAAGGAGAGACGTTCGTTTATTTGTTTGTTTGTTGTTTGTTTTTGCTAGTCAGGGGCCTGATGTTTAGCTACTGTCCTTAGGGAACAGAAAGAATCATCCCCCTACAGGTCTCTTTGAATCCACAAATTTAAAATAGAGGCAGATGGGGCCTTTAGAGAAGAATGGCATAATGATCTAGACCTCATCCTTTTTGAAGTTGAAAGTTATCAAGTCTGACTGATGGATTGGAGTGACCTCACAGCGACTAACAGCTTCCAAGGTAAATTAAGGGATCATCAGGTTCTTGAGGAAAAACACCATACAGAATGAGAAAGTCTGGACAAACTCCCTGAACTCAAAACTAGCACCTCACTTATGAGATGGAGATACTGCCTCAAGGCAGAGCGTCTGCTGAATTCCTATAGACTCGGAACTAGGCAAGAAGTAAAATCTCAAATGGTGAGGTGAGGGTCCCCAATCTGGAGAAGCTGTTAATAAGCTAGTGAGACAGTGGAATTGGGCAGGGATTGATAGAGGTGGTTTCACATTATTCAATAGTCTGTGGGCAGAGTGAATATAAACTAGAATCCATCTCTTGTCACTTAGCTTTTAATGGGACCCTAGGGAAACTGGGAATATTTCCCAAACCAGATTTCTCTAGGGAAGAATAGAGCAGGGGTCTCGGTTCAGTTTGGTGATTTTTTATATGACTTTGAAGATTTGTGGAAGCTATTTGGTGCAGGTAATAGAAGCTGAATAACTCTCGTGTGTTTATAAAGGTAAAAGGGGGGCAATGAGTTTGGGATGTTATCAAAAGAACTCCAGCTATCTGCTTGGGAAGAGGCCTTTTGATTTATAGTAAACCACGGTCTGGCTTTCAGGTGTCAGTTCTCAGTATTGACTGAGCCCATCTGACTCAAGTTATTCAAACTTAATAAGGGATTAAAGTATACACATCAGGTGACAAATTAAATTTTAACAATGTACATCAATTTCTTGTGACCACGAAGTCTGTGTTCCCCATTCTGGTCACCCTCTTTCTCACATATCTGGAAAGTACATAGTATTCACTAGGACTCTAAATAATATAAAATTGGCACAAAGGAACATTTAATCTGGAGTAGATTATGGAAGTTGTATTCATTCTTTTTAATTTTCAGTTATATTTTTATATTTTTTTATTACTTTATTATTAAATCTCAAAATAGGTACCAGTTGTGTATATGCATTGGGAGGAATTTTTCTAGATATCTAAAATCCACCCTACACACAGAAAAAAAAGGACCTGTCTTCTCTTTTCCTTTCCTATACTCATTTGTTGTCTTTTTCTGGAGAGGATGAAATTAATTAGTTAGGCATTTTGGCACTAAATTATAATCAACTTCCACACCCAGTTTGGAGTTAAAATATTTTTTAAAATCCACCCTTCAACCAACTATAGAAACTCTGTTGGTTTCTTCTCATAGCCATTAATTTACTCGTATAGATTTCACTAATTTAGCTCTCAGAGGGCAAAACTATTTCCCTCATTCCTAAATTTTCCCTGGGACATCTTGGTGGTGCTTACATAGAAGCTTTTCTGTGATCAATCCATCTTTATGTCACGTCTTTTCTATGGTATATTTCACTAAGCCTACCTTTATTATGTGGAAGCACTATTAATATAGGATTAATGACTTATTTAAGAAAATCTCTGCACATATTAAATAATTGTTGACTCTATAAATGGTATAAAGTTGTATATTCTATAAATAAGCTGCATCCTTCTCCCCTGTGTTAAAGTCAGGGATTCTGGTGCCCCTGGCTTCTATCCAGAGCCAGTTTGCTGCCTATAGCTGCCGCGCGAAACTGTGTTTCTAAATCTTCAGCTTTCAAGGTTTCTTGAAAACCTTTGGAGAATTTGTCTTTCATCATCCTCCAATACTTAGAAGCATTCCACATGGAATTACTTTTAGTTTTAGGAGACTAGGATGTTCTTTCTCCACAAAGCTTTCATCTGTATGGTGAAGGAGGTCTTCCATTGTCCCTTCCATTGTTATGGTGAAGGGAGGCTTTCACTGATAAGAAATTCTCTAGGGGTGGTGGAAGGGGAGGAGGGGAGGGGGTGGGGGTGAATGGGTGACGGGCACTGAGGGGGGCACTTGACGGGACGGGTGTTATTCTGTATGTTGGTAAACTGAACACCAATAAAAAATTAATTTATTAAAAAAAAAAAGAGAAATTCTCTAGCAACCTTGGGGAGAGAAGAAAAGTCAGATTTGGCTGCCTCCTGGAAGACAATCTCCATTACTGTTCCTAAACCTTCACTTGAGAGTGAAGTGACCTTTACTTTAGAGCTGCTATAAAGTTATGGATGTATCCTCAAGCCCATCCTATATAGATAAAAACTATCACTTGATGCTTTACAAGATTTTGCTTTTAATATATTATGACAACATATTTATGTTACTTTTGGTTCATAAGGGAATAGTTAGTGAGTTAATTACAAGGATTTGTTAACAGCAAGAACAGAATATGAAACTATATTTAAATTTTCATCCCTGCATTAGATAAACCCCATAAAATTTTTAACAGTTGTTTGCTTCTACATTTTGATGTTAAACAGCAGGCTTAGAATCTGAAATACTCTTAACAATCAGTTTAAAATAATTGCCTGTTTCTTTAAATCATGGATACTCTCTTGTTCATGAATAAGAAAAATGTTAGGATAGATGAACTGATATATAGTAAATTAGAAGCATTTAAATTAATATATGCAGCCCAACCAGGAGGCAGATATGCATTATTCTCATTTTAAAGATAAAGGAAAAATTTAAGTTATTTGCCTGTTGTGCCCAGCAAATCAGGGCAGCAAGCCCGGAGATGAGTTCCTATAAAGTCACTGAGACACATTACTTTTTTTTATAATGCAATAGGCTTCCAGGTGATTAATATCCTCAGACTGTAGCAACTAGATTATCAACTTCATATTGCCCATATGAGTAAAATAATAATCTTCAACATTCAGATAGAACTTCTATGACATTTTCATTTCTTTCATACTACCATTGGCGTCATTGTAAAGCTAACCAAGGTGAAACCCAAAGAATATCTTGTCTACGTTTACAAAGTTAGATATTACTTAGTGTCATATATATTAGAATATGAATTTTGTTTTATAATATATGTATTTGATATTTGACCATTTAATCTTTTATTTCTGGGTTATCTGTATCATTTATTTATTTAACAAACATTATTGAGTCCCTAATATCCCCAAGGTACTTTGCTGGATTCTGAGGATATTTTAGGGAATAATATCAATACAGTTTATTTCCTATAGGATTTACATAATTTATAGAATTTATGTTGGGGGTAGGCAATTATTAAATAAGTTTTAATTTTTATGAAATGTTTTTGAGGAGTTTTATTTACACTTGCACTTTCATTATTCAGAAGTATGGTATATATCTTTCTACTTGCCAGTTGTGTTCCACAACTTACTGGTAGACTCAGATACTTTGGGCATTGATTGGGTTGTAATTTCTCCTGAAAAAAACAAGACTCATCAATTGCACATAAAGATTGCTGGTGGAGGGACACCTGGGTGGCTCAGTGGTTGAGTCTGCCTTTGGCTCAGGGCATGATTCTGGGGTCCTATGATAAGAGTCCTGCATAGGTCTCCCCACAGGGAACCTGCTTCTCAGTCCACCTATGTCTCTGCCTCTGTGTGTGTGTCTCTCTCATGAATAAATAAATAAATAAATAAATAAATAAATAAATAAATAAATAAATCTTTAAGGAACAAAAAGAGGGCTGGTGGTGTTCAGGGGGCAGGGATTAAAATCAAGTATTCCAAAGGTGCAGTGAAATGGATAGGTTCTGAGGTCGAACTCCTAAGCAAGGACCTAGAGGGGTGAACATGCACAAGAATACAAAGGTGGAATTAACCAAGGCAGGAGAGGGAGGAGGAATACATTGTTGGGATGAAATTTAGCAAGTGAGGGGCCAGGTCTATAAGTAATATTCAGTAGAAGAAGGTGAGGGGTGGCCAGAAGAGAGTCAGAAGCAAAGGCCATAGTAAATCTCAAAAGGATAGGTTTGGCACAGAAGGTGAGCTGGCTGGCAGATCCTGCCTTCAGTCGGGTGCCTCAAGGCTTCCCTAGAGAACTTTCTATGGGATTATCTATTCTAGTCTAAAAGAGAAGAGTACTGTATGTTAGTAAATTGAACACCAATAAAAAATAAATTAAAAAAATAAAAAAAATAGAAGAGTATTTCTTAATAGTGCCTATCTCCTGAATGCAACTAGGGAGTCAAATGAGAAATTCTTTTTTTTTTAATAATAAATTTATTTTTTATTGGTGTTCTATTTGCCAACATACAGAATAACACCCAGTGCTCATCCCATCAAGTGCCCCCCTCAGTGCCCCTCACCCATTCACCCCCACCCCCTTCCTCCTCCCCTTCCACCACCCCTGGTTCGTTTCCCAGAGTTAGGAATCTTCATGTTCTGTCTCCCTTTCTGATATTTCCTACCCATTTCTTCTCCCTTCCCTTCTATTCCCTTTCACTATTATTTATATTCCCCAAATGAATGGGACCATATAATGTTTGTCCTTCTCTGATTGACTTATTTCATTCAGCATAATACCCTCCAGTTCCATCCACGTTGAAGCAAATGGTGGGTATTTGTCTTTTTTTTTTTTTTTTTTTATGATAGTCACAGAGAGAGAGAGAGAGAGAGAGAGAGAGGCAGAGACACAGGCAGAGGGAGAAGCAGGCTCCATGCACTGGCAGCCCGACATGGGATTCGATCCCGGGTCTCCAGGATCGCGCCCTGGGCCAAAGGCAGGCGCCAAACCGCTGCGCCACCCAGGGATCCCGGTATTTGTCATTTCTAATGGCTGAGTAATATTCCATTTTATACATAAACCACATCTTCTTTATCCATTCTTTTATAATTTTAATAAAATAAGACAGGGAAGAGGCAAGTTTTGTTTTTCTTAGCAGAAAGATCATCTCCTAGGTAAATATTCACTTTTGTTGAGTAAATATTTTACTAACATGGTTGGAGAAAAGGCAAGACTCTCAAAAGACAAATTGAGTAACAATAGGTTGTTGATAGGTTGACTTTACGGAGAATAGGAATGGGTATGAGCAAAATGAGTAAAAGTGGTCCAAAGATGCAAAATTCCAGTTACAAAATAAGTCCTGGGATATAATGCACATCATGGCGACTATGTTTAATAATACATGCATTGTATATTTGAAATTGCTAAGAGAGTAGATCTTAAAAGTTCTTATTACAAGAAATGTGATGGTGATGAATGTTAACTTACTGTGGTGATAATTTTGCAATATATATAAAGATCAAATCATCATATTGTACACCTAAAACTAATATGATGTTATATGTCAATTATATTTCAATAAAAAAGGAGGATAGGTCCATTTATTCTGAGTAATTCTTTAAGAGAAGTCATTTAAGTTTGGGTTAAAATTTGAATGTGTTGGAACAGTACAAAATAATTTAGAAATGTATGGGAAAAATATCAAAAAAGAAAGACATCTATTGGCCGATAGCTTAAAAAAATCATTCTTGGAGAAAAAATAAATCTAATGGTGATTATCAAGTTGTTTGCTATAAGGTATGTTAGTAAATTCACTCTTTTATTTCCTCCAATTAAAACTTCCATTGCTCCTAATGCTTCTCTGAAGTGTATTTGCCTTTGGAGCACATGACCAAGGACTGAGTCTTTATTAGAGTTGGAACAGTAAAAACTATGAGTTATTCCTTTTTTTTTTTTTTAAAGATTTTATTTATTCATGAGAGACGCAGAGAGAGAGAGAGAGAGAGGCAGAGACACAGACAGAGGGAGAAGCAGGCTCCATGCAGGGGGCCTGATGTGGGACTTGATCCTGGGACACCAGGATCACGCCCTGGGCCGAAGGCAGGCACTAAACTGCTGAGCCACCCAGGGATCCCACTATGAGTTATTCCTATGGAAAGTCATATACAGGTGTCAATATTAATAATGATAGATGCTACTATACCTTAATGCTTTCCTTATGTTACCTTACTGAATTTACTCTTTACCCTGACTATATGATTTAGGGTATAGTTACCTAAATTTTTAATCAACTTTTAATTGACTTGGCCTTTAATTGACACATATTACTACTTCTCATCTTCCATTAGCAAAACTCAGTTACATGGTAACATCAGATGTGAAGGGAGAAATGCAGGCCCCACCTACACAGCCTCTTCCTAGTAATAGCCCTGTTTGAAAGAGCACACATTTGACAGATAACTAGCCACACTGGCCATACCAGCTAATAGTATCCCCCACTCAGCAGAGAAAGTTGAGCCATTTCCTTAATGCCACACAAATAGGAGTGGAAGAGCCTACTCCATGCCATATATTTTTGTAGATGCTTAATGCATATGTTTTCCAGTTAATTTTAAGGCAAAGACTCTGTAAGTGAAATGAGTTAGAGGACATAAAGTTAAGCAGGCTGCCCAACTAATTACCAGAATTAAAAGATAACAGAAAGCCATTAAAAGGAAGAACCTGTTTATGTACAGACAAGCAATAAACTCCAAGACAGGTTGTTTCATGAAAAAGAAACTAAAAGAATATGATACATTTTGTATTTTTAAAATTGTCTTTATACACATTAGTGAGTTCTCATACATGCCTTGTCTATCTCTAGAAGGAGGATGCTGGTAGAGTGTTTCCTCTGGGGAAGGGAACTGAAGACTTGGAGAGATATTTACCTTTCCTTATGTACCCATTTATACCTTTTGAATATTTTATTATGCCCACATAATTACCTATAAAAATTTTAGGGAAACCACAAAAAGTATCAGAAGATAACACAGCCTTTTGAGAATTGCTGTTCTTTTGCCAGATTGGAGAAAACTCAGTGCCGACCTTCCGCCCACACTCTTGGCAGCCATTAGTAGCCTGCAAGTATATCATTCCTGACTCCCTTTGACTTGTAAAAGTAGTGACTCCTGGCAACCTTAGGGAACATTGCCCCTGGTCCCATTGCCAATAAACAACTCTTTGACATAGTTCTGCTTCCCCATGTCCTGGAAATTGAGCCATCCAGGTTGACTAAGCACCAACTAACCCCACCCCCCCCTCAACTTACCACTTGTGCCTGGATCTGCTCTCCCGAGACGGAAAGTCTGGCCAGCCTTTCTGGATGACTGGTCCCAGTGCAGCGCACATGTAAGAAATCAGAAGTAAGCCAAGATGTATGGTTGGCAAATGAGTGATTTGAGAACAAAGGATAATGAAATTTCAAATGTGAATTTCTATGATTAAGGATTTTAAAGAAAACAGGAATCACTGTTTTTCCCCTCAATTCATGTTTATTGGAGAAAATTATTAGTGATTTTTATGCCAATTTATCTAGTTAGGGCAAGCTTTCCCAGGGCCAGAGCTGATTTTCACAAACATGAAAGCAGGTGCAAACAACTTAAAAATAACCTTGAATGGCAATGATTACTGCTTTATATGATCAAGAAAGCATATTTTTGTGCCAGAAAGCCCCTTTCCTACTTGACAAAGTCCTAATTATCACTGCTCACAAAAAGAGTTGATACATGAGCTGAAATTTCTAGATTCCAATGCTTCAAGTTGCTTATTAAGTTTGGAAAATGCTAAAAATGATCTTTCAGTCCAAGATGGCTTCACAGACAATAATTGTTGTTCCAGTGATACATAAAATATTGCTCAAATCCTTTTGGTTTACTTCTGAGACTCTCTCTTTTTTTTCAAGGAGAGAATGCAACTAAACAAGTTAGACATTAATCCTTAGTCCTAACAGCTAAATCTCCCTTTAAAATTATATAAACAAGTGTTGTCTCCACTAGAAGTTAAAATAATTTGAACTACACAGTCAAAACAAAACTTAAAATTGAAAAGTTTTTAGAGCATGGGCTATATTAGGATAAGTTATACCACATTCCTTAACTAGAACATGATGCTCTGCTTGGAAAGCAAATGGAGAACATATTAATTTGACTTTTCATACATTCTCAAATGTTTCATGTTGCTTATGGTATGGTCCATTTAACATATATTCTTTAATTCAGTTATATATTCACTCATGCCAGACAAAAAACTTTTTGACTATTGATTTTAAATGTATTTGGACAATAAAAAAATGCAATATACATGTTTATTCTTTTTTAGTCTAAAAATAGATACCTCAGCTCAAATGTCAACTCTTTAAACTAAATAAAAGATCCAACAATTATGTTCTAGCATTTAGATATCAGTATGAACATGAATACTAGCTACTTTCCTAATAGGTTTTTGGTTGGTTGGTTCGTTGGTTGATTGTTGTTTGTTTTTGTTTTTGTTATCATTTTTTATTTTTTTTATTGGTATTCTCTTCCCTACCCCACAAAACTTTAAGACAGAAATGTGCTCCCTGGTGCTTTCCATTTACTAGATTTACTAGACTTTGTTACTGATCAAACAAACTGAAAGCAAATTACTTCTATTTAAAAGGTCATTTCATGATATTTTGGTTCACCAATGCTTTTAATCTTATTATAAATTACAGTACATCCCAACGTTAGCTAATGGATTTATGTCCGTCAAAGAACAACAGCAAAAGCAAATTTCATCTCTGGTAGAGAAGGATCCACGTGGTAACACTTTGCCTTTGGCTCTTCAAAATGCTGTCATACCAGTATCTGTTTTTTTCCTCTCATCTCTGTCTTCTTCCCTCCTTAAACTCCATTGCAAGTTCTTTCTCTCTCTTACTTCTGAACTTTGAAACTCCTTAGAGCCATTAGGTGAGCCCCTCTTTCTCTTCTCTCTTTCTTCCTAAATTTTCTCAGGCATCCTACAGTATAAATGGTATCTCTGTGCAGATGATGCCTACATTTTCATAACTGTCTAGCAATTGAAGTTTCTTGTGTCTGGGGCAGAGGCCAAAAGTCTGAGAGCGACATATATGCAAGGACCTCCTCATCTTAGAGAAGAGGCTGACCTCACATCGGGAGGCCATGCTGAGGGACTGGGAAACCAGCACAAGCATCCTTAGCCTGTCATCTGCCTTCGGGATCTAAAAGGAAGGCAGCAGATCCACAAGGAGGTTCCAGGAGTCAATAAAATGGGTTTCCTTAGAGGAAATTGTCAATGTAGTCTGTCTGTCCCCCATGTTCTCCACCCAGCTGTGAAGGAGGCGAAAACATCCTTCTCCTCTTTCCCCCAATAAGTTTAGTTAACATCCATCATCTCATATAGATGAAAGGAGGGAAGGAAGGAGAAAGAAGAAAGAAGAAAGAAAGAAAGAAAGAGAAAGAAGAAAGAAGAAAGAAGAATGTAAGAGAATTAAGTACGTCATTCCTGACTCCCCCCCATCCTCACCTCCCTCCCTCATCCCTCCTCCTCCATCACAACACTCCCTCCGCACTCACCCTCCCTAAAGAAAGAATTGATATGTGCATTGTAGAATGTTTTGTGCGGCCCAGGCCTTACCCACAAGATGACAGTTGAGTCCTTTCTCCTCCTCCCCCATGATTGTGCCATCCCAAAGTATCTCCAGCCATTGACAGATATCCCAGGGGTCAAAATTTCCCCCACTGGAGACCATGCCATACTTTATTCATACCAAGTCCTGCAATGACGCAGACAATACAAGCCACTAGAAGAGTTGAAGGCACAGTCCACTGTGCGACTCAGAGAGCAAATATGGGACAGCTGGGGGAGAGCAGAGATTTTTTTTTAATTGGATGAATATCTGGAACCTTAATAGTTTGGAAATTATACTAGATTTTCATGTTTCCTGGTACTGAGCTGAAAAGACGCGAGATTTCCTCCCTCAAGGAGAGAGAAAGAACAAGGCGGCAGAAGGGAGTTAAAAAGACAGGTTAAGGGGGATCCCTGGGTGGCTCAGCGGTTTGGCGCCTGTCTTTGTCCCAGGGGGGGGATCCTGGAGCCCCGGGATCGGGTCCCGCGTCCGGCTCCCTGCATGGAGCCTGTCTCTCCCTCTGTCTTGCCTACATTGCCAGGTTCCAAGAATCTCTGAAATCGGTTCTAACTCTTCTCCCTAGAACAGAACTCTTCTCCTGTATTAGTTTATGTAAATGAATGCATTTCCAACTGAAGCCAATTTAGTTTGGTTTCTATCACTTACCAGAAAATAGTGACGACTACATATAATAGAGCATGGAGATTTATATACATACAAATGAAGCCAAGGACTAATGCTAGAGCATGCTCAGCAGGAGCACCTCCTATTCTTTTTTTTTTTTTTTAAGATTTTATTTATTTATTCATGAGGGAGAGAGAGAGGGGCAGGCAGAGGGAGAAGCAGGCTCCATGCAGGGAGCCCGATGTGGGACTCAATCCTGAGTCTCCAGGATCACACCCTGGGCTGAAGGCAGCGCTAAACCGCTGAGCCACCCGGGCTACCCAGCATCTCCTATTCTAACAGGGGGCTTTCTGGGTGCTGCGGTGTTATTGTTTGCTTGTTTTGTTATAATTTATGTGTAAATAGTGCAGTGCTACAACAAACATACCTATGGCAGAATAAGTATAGACATTGAGAATAAACATTTAGAATTGGGAAAAATTTGACTTCCAGGCCTGTGATCAGTAAACTCATATTGCTGCAAAAGGAAGAGGCCAGTGTGGGTGTTTTCTTTATATTTTATTTTGCTAATGACTCATTCTTATGTTTTTATCAAAAGTACCAGTCTGTGTTGGGGGGAAAGGAAAGAAAGAATAAAGCAAGCAAGAGAGAAAGGAGGGGAGGGAGGAATAAAAGGGAGGGAGGAGGGAGGAAAGAAAGGAGGAAAAAAGAAAGGAAGGGAAAAAAGCTGGCTCTTTATCACAAATAGTTTAAGAATTACAGTACCAGGGGTGCACAGGTGGCTCAATCAGCTAAGTGTCCAACTCTTGGTTTCAGCTCAGGTCATGATCTCAGGGTTATGAGATCGAGCCCTAAGTCAGGATTCTCACTGGGCATGGAATCTGCCTAAGATTCTCTCTCTCTCCCTCTCCCTCTGCACCCCCCACCATCAACAACAACAACAACAAAACCCCAAAACCGAAAAACTAGAAACAACTCAAATGTCCCACAATAGTAAAGTAAGTAAAATATAGAGTCAAATTTTTTAAAAAAATTTTTAGAAATTTTTAAAATTACTACAACAATGTCTATGATATATTCTCTGTAAACTACCTGAAGTTCCTTATGTAAAGTGGTAGAGGAGAAAGTAAATACATATATAACCACTTAACTCCACAACTTTGATTCTCTGAACTGATAATTCACCCTCCCTCCCACAGATGTTCTCTTTCCCACCCCATCCAGCTATATGCACTTATTCTCTTCCCCACCTACCTGGCCAATTTCCTCATCACCACACTGCCAACCACAACAGCTTTCTTCAATTGTGTTGCTTCAAATGCTGTTTAAACTAAACCATATACATTATGGTTCCTAAATGAAAATGCCCTTGTTTGCCACAATGGATCCTGATCCTCAATAACTTTTTTATACCCTATTGACTTTGGCCTAAATTTCTTTCCAGTTCATGAAATCGCATTCCCACCTTTTCATGTGGAACATTTTACAGGTTATATAAGACCTCTTTAAAAAAAAATTCAGCATGATTAGTGAATCAGTTTGCATTAGAAACCCAAGCACTAAGAGACACAAAGAATAAGATGTTTATATAATGGCACTGTTACACATTTTTCTGAGGGCAATCTGCTGGAAACCCTCCCAATCAAATAATAAAGATAAGTAAATTAAAATCAGCCAGGTTTATCTCAGTCTGATTGTAATGACTCAACACATGCCAACAAGAAAATGCTTCATTAAGGATCAACTGAAGGGTTGCCTTTTCTCCAACACATTTGGCTTTTCATCAATGTTAGTTTGGGGCTAGTTTTCTCTTCCACCTAGAGAAAATATGCCAGTTTTCAAGATAATAAAACAAAATCTAGAACTATGTGGGTTTACAAGATAATAAAACAAAATCCAGAGCTATTTGGGTTTCTCATCCACTTGGTTAAAGATTTGGTTAAAACAAAAGCATAGAAAAAATGTTTGGAATTCTATTACTTAATTTAAAAAAATAGTTTAGTGTTCAGAAATACATTACAGTAAAATTATGAGTACTTCATACAGTTGAAAGATTCTAGAAATCAGAGAAGATAAAGGCAAGCAGCAATGCAACAGGAAAGGTAAGAGCAAAGAGAGATTGTGTGTGTGTAGGAAGAGAAGAAAAAGGAAGAATCTAGAAGCAGAAGGAGGAAGAGGAAGGCTACAGAGAAATAGCTCACAGCAATTTTCTTTTGAAAGATTTAGATTAAAACGTTTATCATCTCCTCATCCTCTACTTTTGTAACTTCTTCAATTTTCTCCACTCCCCTTTGCTCCTTAACATTTATCATCTGAAAAATCATTGCTAAAGGAAGAAATGCAAGCTAGCTTTTCAGTCTCACTGCTATAATAGCAGCCTTCTGGATTTCAGTAGCAGATAACTGAATACATAAACTCTCTAAACCTTTCCATTCCCTCTGCTATGCTCACTTTCTATCTCCTTGGAGTCTTTCCTCTTCTTCTCCCCATGCTCTATAACCCCAAAAGAAAAGGAACGAAAACAAGCAAACATGCAGTGTGAATTCATACAAATATTTGTTTTGCAAGAAACCTCAGGACCTTTGCATAATCCTGGAGGACTGTTCAGGGTTTAGCAAACGAGATTGGTGGCATTGGAGTTTAGAGTTGGATTTAAATTAATTACAGGAAAAGAAATAAGACATTTCTTGCACATGAAACTCATGTCCACTTTACAAGTATTGTGAATATTATAAAGAGATTCACATAATGGAAGAAATACATAATCATACCTATGAATAAGTATATGATTATATAACTATTGTAAACATTGCATGTGAATTGCATGTGGAAATTAGGAACTCTCAAGTAAATGTCTGTCTTCACTTTAAGTGTTATGAGCATCATTCATGGTTACGAATTCTTCCCAAACTTATATGCTTGCAGAATCCTATGCTCTTCAATGTCCACCTAATTAAAAACTAAGGAGAATTTTTTGCTTTGAGCTCTCTGACCTGTCATGTAGTGTGATTCCATCTGAAATATTTGCTACCTTGATTCTCTGAGATACACTAGAAGCCTATATCATATTGTAAGATCCGAGTTCCTAAATCCCAGCAACTGTGAACCTATAGGGTCATGGCAGGATCTGAACATGCATTCTAATACTTTATTCCCCTCATTTAGTAGCATGTGTGTGTCTGTGTGTCTGATTGCAGGGTAATTCTATTTGTTTTTTTTTACAGCATCATCATTTATCATTTTTTAGACACTTTTTCCTGTGTTACTGACCCCTTCCATTCCAGGAATATATTGTTTCTCCTGTCCATGCTGGAGTATAGCAACATAAAAATTTAGCCAGCAATTCACCTTGTAATCTGATAGAATCTCATAAATACCTTGTTTATAGCATAAGAATATAAATTCATATTTATGTACATCTCTGGAAAAATATCCTTTCCAAATCTGGTAGCTATTAATTTGGACTTAAATAGCAGTTATCTATAAAAATATATTGTACAAGGCCAAGAAAGAATATTATGTGTTTGAATAATTTCCTCTGCCTGCTGTAAACATTAGATCAAATTTATATGCAAATTATGACAATGATGGCCCTTTGGATGATTCTATATTACAAGCATCAACTGAAATGAGGTCCCCAGTTGTCACTGAGAAAATCAAAAGGATCTTAGTTTGAGGAGTAAATATGTGATTATAGTGATTATGTGTGAATTGTGATTATATTCTTCAATAAAGAAAAAATGCTGGGATTTACAGCTTTCCTCTGAGAATCAATCAATGAATTAACACATACTGAACACCCACAGGGTCCTTGGAGCTAAACAAACAAATTACTTCATCAACCTGAAAAACGTCAGCTAGTGGACTGAGCCATAATGAACCAGCTGAGCATGGCCCCAGGCAGAACCATTAGGCAGGCGGCATTTATTTTCATTATGGGTAGCATCTGCATTGTGCATTCTAGAAAAGTTTGAGCTAGAAGTTGGAATTGGATTCCGTTCACAGCTCCATCACCTGCTGGCTCCATAATATCTAAGAAACTTTACTTCTCTGAGTTTTCATTTCCTAATTATAAAATGGAAAATCATTGCCCTGCCTTATGGAGAGTTTCAAAGGAAATCAGAAGTGGGAAATTACTTTGAAAATTATTCAATGTACTCTAATCCTAAAATATTATTTCTCTGCTACTTTTTTTTTTTCTCGAGACTTCCCCAGGGGGTTGTTTGTTCTCATTAAGTCTATTTCCTCACTTCCTTTTTCTTCTAAATCCTCTCTCCAATTACTTCTACATTGCTGAATTAAAACAGTGGCTGATTCTCAGCTTTCAGCTTAAATTATGAACAGTATTTGAAATAATTCATAGATTAGTCCATCTTCCTTGAAGTACTCTCTTCATTTGGCCTCCAGGACACACGTTCTTGCTTTTCTTCCTGGATCACTGGCCATATTTTCTCTGGTGTTCTTCCTCTTATCCTTAATCTTTATTCTTAGACTACCTAAAGATATAAGTTCTTAGGCTTTTTTTCTTCTCTATCCTATTCTCTTCTTTCTACATTCATTTAGTGTCATGACTTTAAAATATCATCTGTATTCTGATAATTCCCACAGCAGTCTTGACCTCTGTTGCAAATTCTGGACTTTTATATTCTACTTCTAGCTCCACTGGGATAGCTCATAAATTCTTTTCTGAGAGGAAGAGAGAGAGAAAGTACAAGTGGGGGGAGAGAGGGCAGAGGAAGAAGAGAGAGAATCCTAAGCAGGCTCCATGCTCAGCACTGAGCCCTGTGAGGGGTTGGATCTCATGACTCTGAGATCATGACCTGAGCTGAGATCAAGAGTTGGACAGTTAATGAACTGAGCCACTCGGGTACCCCTCTCATAAAATTTTTAATAAAAACTAGTTCAGTGCCTAACTGCATGTCTTCTTCCCTACATCTATTCCACCCACAATCTTTGTTATTCAGTTAATGACAACTTCATCTTTCTATTTGCATTAGACAAAATTCTAGCCTTGAATTCTTTTTTTTCACCCCATTACCCATTCCCTTGTTCCATACCCCATATCAAATCCTGTTGATACAGCAATCTATCCACTGACCACTTCCATTTTCTTTCTTTAAAAAAAAAAAAAAAAAGATTTTTTTTACTTATTTAGAGAGAAGTAGAGCAAGTTAGGGGAGGGGCAGAGGCAGAGAGGGAATCCCAAGTAGATTCCATGCTGAGCATGAAGCCTAACATAGGGCTCGATCCCATGACCCTGAGATCATGATCTGAGCCAAAATCAAGAGCTGGTCCATTAGCCAATTGAGCCACCCAGGTGCCCCTGATCACTTTCACTTTCTGTGTAATCACCATCACTCTGGGATAAGCCACTTCCATCTCTCTCTAGATTATTGCATAGCCTCCTAAGCATTTTCCCTAGCCCTCCAAAATTTGTTCTCTTCTTTTTTAACACAGCATTTTATTTATTTATTCATGAGAGATACAGAGAGAGAGAGAGAGAGGCAGAGACACAGGCAGAGGGAGAAACAGACTCCATGCAGGGAGCCCGACATGGGACTCGATCCGGGGTCTCCAGGATCACGTGGAGACCAAAGGCAGACACTAAACCGCTGAGCCACCCAGGCTGCCCCCAAAATTTGTTCTCAATAAAGTAGTCAGACCAACCCCCTTAAAACTTATCTCAGGTCATGTCACTCCTTTGTCAGTACCTTCTAATGGCTCCTCATCAAATGAGGGTAAAATCCAAGACCTTTATAGAGAACTATCAAGTCTTACTGGGTCTTTCACACATGCACACACCACCACCACCACCACCACCACCACCACCACCACCCTTGGGATACAGCAATTTCCAAGCATACAAACATGTCTTTCTTCAAGGAACAAACATTCTAAAGATAAAAGATAGGCAATAAAAAATACATAACTACTTAACATATTAAGTGATTGACAATATTTGAAAAATGAAACATGGAAGAAGAAGAGAGACTCAGGAGCAGGGTAGTTTGCAGTTATGAAGGGTTAGGGAATATCTCAGTGAGAAAGTAAAATTTGAGTGAAGGACCTGAAATAGTGAAAGAAGCAAGTCATGTCTATACTGGGAAATAGTATCCCAAGCAATGAGAACAGTGCCTGGCACAAAATAGGCAGATGATGAATTTTTAAATGACTTTTAAATGAATGCATTTTTAAATGCATGAATAAATGAGTATTGTTGTTAGTGAACCTGTCTATAAATTATTTTAGTTTTTATTATAGGTGATTTTATACTAACTGGAAGTAGGTTTTGATTATTGGTGCCTAGATTTATTTATTAAGCTGAATGCAGCTAGCATACCAGCTTGGACAACTTGAAGACTCAGACAAAAGAGGAATTTTTACACATTTGCTATTTGCTAACTCTTTTCCATGGCTCTCCACTACATGCTCATGACAAAGATTAGGGGGGAGAGAAGAAAATGAAAAAAGCCCTCCCCCCTTAACCACTTAATGGTGCAGTCATGGAGGAAGTAATTGGTTGCTTCTGGGATCAAGCACAGATCACCCACTTCCCTGGAATCTTTTCTGCTATGAGACAAAAGAGCTAAGCCTCTGGGGCAGGTAGAAACCCCTTTCATCCCTGACACAGGAAGAGATCCTTGCACTTATTGTAATTGCTTTAATATTGTTATGTTTAAATAAAGCAAAAGCCATGTTTCTAGAAATCCTTTATGCTTATTTCCTTTTCATAAAAGTTACTTTGCTTTTTTGGAGAACCGTGGATAGTTTTTTTTAAATTTAAATTCTTATCAAAAATAAATAAATAAATAAATTCTTATCAAAGTAGGAAGATTTCAGACAAGTTTGTTCAACATTTCCACAACTGCATGCAGACATTATCATGATGGCCGTTTTAAAATATCAAGCAAGAGAGATGGAAGCTCTAAGAAATAATCAAATAAAACTGCTAGAAACTTAAAAAATCATGATGTCAGAACTAAAGAATTCCTTTTGTGTAGCCCATCAATAGACTTGATACAGCAGAAGAAGTAATCAGTGAACATGAAGACAGATCAATAAAAATTCTTAAAACTAAGGTGCCTGGGTGGCTCAGTTAAGTGACCAGCTCTTGATTCGGGCTCAGGTCATGCTCTCAAGGTCATGAGGGTAGCCACGGTCTCAGGGTTATGAGGTGGAGCCCTTGATTGAGAGCCTGCATAAGATCAGGGCTGCTTGAGATTCTTCTTATGCCCCATCCACTTGTGTTTTCTCTTTCTCTCTCTAAAATAAATAAATAAATAAATAAATAAATAAATAAATAAATAAATAAATAAAAATAATTTTAGCAGGAGTCTCACAAGAAGCTATCTTATAACGTAACTATAGGATTCTATACTATGCTATATGCCAGAACATAGTCTTTAAAATACTGTTGACTCAGAAAACTATACCCACCTAAAATATAAAATAAAATAACAAATGTCAAAAGATGACATAAACATGTTCTTTGAAAAATAAATCTGAGAAAACTCATTGCCAGAACAGTGTGTTCAAAACAAAAAACTTCTCATAGTAGATCTTCAAGGCATGAAGAGTATGAGACCAGATCAAAAAGGAAATGCAAACATGAGGATGATTAAAAGAGATATTTTAATCTCATTTTCAATTACCTTAATAGGTAACTGAATGTCTAAGGTAAAAACACTAAATATATTGATACATTGTGGGATTTAAAATGCTTACAAGACTAAATTGTTCATCCAATTATTCTGTTCCCTGTAATTGGATGGACAGCAATAGCACAAAGGATGGAGAAAGAAACTGAAAGTATGCTGCTATATAGTTCTTACATAGTTTAAATGAAATGGTATAATACTATTTCAAGGTAGCTCATAGTAGGTTAATGGTACCTTTTTAAATGTATAGAACCCCCCCCCCACACACACACACAAAGATGTGTAACTAATCAGCCAATAGTGAAGATAAAGTGAAACCAGCTTAAAAAGTATTCAGTTAATCCAAAAGAACCCCCCCCCCCAAAAAAAAGGAAAGAAGAAAAATGTAATAGAAAAAAACAAATGGCTCAGGTCACCTGGGTGGGTCAGATGGTTAAGTGTCTGCCTTCATCCCAGGTCATGATCTCCAGGGTCTGGGATCAAGCCCCACATCGGGCTCCCAGCTCAGTGGGGAGTCTGTTTCTCCCTCTGCCTCTGCCTCTCACCTGCTTGTGCTCTCTCTGTCTCTCTCTCTCTCTCTCGAATGAATAAATAAAATATAAAAAAAGAAAAGAACAGATGGTTCAAATAAAACATAACTTGTAAGACTGTAAATACAAACATAATTGTATTAAGAAGCACAGCAAATGTAAATGGTCTTTAAAAACCCAAATCAAATGACTATAATGGACAGATTGGTTAAAACATTCCAACTACTGGCTATCTAGAAGAAATTTAGCTTAATTATAAATATATGCAGAGACTAAAAGTTAAAGGATAGAAAAGGATAGAGTATATGGAAACATGAATCAAAGAAAGATGGAGTCATTATGTTGTATCAGATGAAGTAGATTTCCAAACAGAATAGTGCTAAGGCGAAGGAGGATATTAAATAGTGATAAAAGAGTTAGTTCATAAGTTAGTTAGTTCATCATAAATAATTCTGTGTGTATGTATCAAGCCACACAGTTTCAAAATGCACAAAGCAAAGACTGATAGAATTATAAAGAGAAATCGAAAAATTCATAATTATTTTTGGAGGTCTCAACACTCCTATTTTAGTAACTTAGAGAATAAATAGACAATAACTGAGTAATGACATAAAACCAAAATAGCACCATCAATGATTTGACCTAATTAATACTTACAGACCACTCTACCCAACATCACCTAAATACTTACTCTTTGCAAATACCCATAAAGCTCTTGCCAAGAAAGACTATGTTCTGAGGCATACTATAAACACAAACACATTTAAGATAATTGAAATCAGGTTAGGTTTCCTGACATGTTATCTGACTAAATAGAATTACCATAGAAATCAATAACAGAAAGAAACCTGATAATGCCCAAATATGTGGAGCTAAAGAATACACTTCTAAACAACCCATTGGTGAAAGAGCAAGCAGCAATGGAATTTTAAAAATATTTTGCCATGAATGAAAATGAAAACATAACATATGAGACACTCCTAAAGCAGTGGATTAAATGGAAATTTATATAACATTAAATGCCTTATTTTAGAAAACAAGAATGTTTTTGAAATAGCAGTATAAGCTTTTAAGAAACAAGAAAGAAAGAAGAGAAAATTAAACCAAAAGCAAAATACAGAAGGGAATAATAAAAATAAGAGCAGAACGCAATGAAATTTTAAAAAGAAAAATAATAGAACTAGAAGTTCTTTGAAGAAAAACAATTAGAAGTGTATCACGGTTTCCCAAGATCACCACCAGGTGGTAGTAGTGAGTAGTAGTACCCTGCATCTACCTCCTTGATTCCTTGATTCCTCCTGCTCATAGATAGCATCCAGGCTATCTGGGAAACAGCATTACCTATAGAATACTGATTTCAGAGCACACACAACCCTACTGCAGAACTGTACCCCAGCCCTGCAGGGAATTTCCATGTATTTTACACAATAAATGAGTTTCAAAAGATCATTTCACATTCTATCAAGCTTGCTGCTTCCGGATGGTGGAGAATATGGAATATGGTAAGAATAGTCAATTCTACAAGCATGAGCCCATTATAGCGCTTCTTTCTCTGTGAAGTGAGTTACTTAGAGGCAATGCTGTGTGGAATACTATGATAGTGAATAAGGCATTCTATAAGTCCATGAATGGTAGTTTTGGCAGAAGCATCATATGCAAGGAAGGCAAATCCATATCTAGAAGAAATGTCTATTCCAGTAAGAACAAAATGCTGTCCCTTCCACTATGGAATCAGTCTAATGTAAGTAATCTGCCACCAGTAGCTGGCTCGTCACCCTGAGGAATTGTGTTGTATTGGCAGTTGTGTTGGTCTTTGCTGTTGGCAGATTGGGCACTCAGTGGCAGCTATAGTGAGGCTTTGGTGAGTGGAAGTCCATACTGCTGAGCCTATACAGGGCCACATTGTTCATAAGATCACCATGTGATAAGGAGAGGTGCTGGGGAAAGAAGTTGACTGGTATTCACAAAATAGATGATTAAAATCATCCTCTTGATTATTAAAATCCTCCTATCCTGAGGTCACCCTTTGGTGAACATTCCCAGGAGACACAAATATCTCCACATTTTTTTGCCCATTCAGAAAGATCTATCCACACACCTCTCTTCAAATTTCTTTGTTACCAATTTTCCAATTCATGTTCCTTCCAAGCCCCTGACCATCCAGCCAACTTATTGGCCAAAATTCACAAATTAGTTTATAATTGCATATCTGGCCATTTTTCCTTCTAAACAAAGTGAATAACCAGGTGCGCTGCTTAAAAATCTGCCCACTGGGGAGATTTCTCCTTATGGTTGTCTTTTAGGGATGTCTCAGAGAGGAAGTTGAGGGCTGGCACATCATGCAGAACCATCTGTAAGCCAGACTGAGGTCTTCTCTTCCTCTGTCATCTGGTGGTAGGGAACCCCCTATGAAGTATGAAGCCACAGGTGCAGGCTGGGAGAGAGAAGGCAATGGAGCATGAATAGAGACCATAGGCATTTGAGGCACTTCTTCATATGGCTTACTCAGGCCCAATCATACATTCAGCACTTCCATTTGATGATGGAGCCTAACTCTGTAGCCCAACTTTATGACTTGGTAGGTCAAATAATACCCATTCATGAAGGACAGCTCAGGTCACACTGTAACTTGGTGGCTCATAGTTAAATGTGATTTGTTTGCTGAAAATGAAAAAATATGGATGAGAGAAATTAATGATCTACATAAATAGGGAGGTATAGGGTGTTCAAGGATTAAAGGACTGTATGTTGTTATAATGTTTATTCTCCTTAAATTGTTATATGAATTCAATACAATCAAAATCCAAATCCAAACAGATGCAAAAATCCCTTTGGGTAAGCGAAGAACCTAGAATAGTTTAAATAACATTTGAAAAGAAATATATTTGAAGAACCCCTGCTAACTAATTTCAATACCTAATATAAAAATCTGCAGTAATCAAGACAGAATGATATTGTTCAAAGGACAGATGTATGGAAAAATGAAACAATTAGAAAGCCCAGAATATACCCACACATATGTATTCAAATGATTTTCAACAAGTGTCAAGATAATTCAATAAATGTCACTGAATCACCTGAAAATAGAATGCAAAAATATCAGCTGTGATCCTTATATTGAATACAAAAACTATTTTGAAAAGGATCATCGACTG
Source organism: Canis lupus familiaris (assembly GCF_011100685.1). Classification (NCBI taxonomy): domain Eukaryota; kingdom Metazoa; phylum Chordata; class Mammalia; order Carnivora; family Canidae; genus Canis; species Canis lupus. The sequence goes on from NC_049248.1 coordinate 14,800,648, forward strand.
AAATGGAGAACTTGAAGGTATAAAATTTCTAGAAATACAGGAGAAAATTTTTGTAACCTGGAATTAGGCAATGTTTTCTTAGAACACAGAAAGACCAAGCCATTTTAAAAAAGTGAAAATAAGGGTGCCTGGGTGGCTTAGTTGGTTAAGTATCTGCTTCCATCCCAGGACTCTGGGGATCCAGCCCTGCATAGAGTTCCCTGCTCAGTGGGGAGCCTGCCCCTCTCCCTGCTTTTGCTCTCTCTGCTCTCTCTCTCTCTCTCTCTCAAATAAATAAATAAAAGATCTTTTTAAAAAAGTGTGCAGGAACCTGATTATGGACTTGATACCAGGACCCTGGGATCATGACCTGAGCCGAAAGCAGACACTTAACTGACTGAGCCACTCAGGTGCCTGAGATATTTTAAAAAAACAAAATGCAAAGAGAGATATGCTAGATTTATGGACACAATATTTTACAGATATAAATTTTATCAAAATTGATCCATACATTCCTTGTAATTCTATTCTAAAATCTGTATGAAAAGAACCCAGAATAGGCAAGACACTCTAAAAAAAAAAAAAGAAAGAAAGAAAGAAAGAAAGAAAGAAAGAAAGAAAGAAAGAAAGAAAGAAAAAAATATTGAACAAGAAAGAACCTCTACCAGAAACCATGATTTATTCGAACCTATAGTAATAAAGATCATGTTCCTTTAGCACAGAGATAAACAACATAGACCAGTGAAACAGATCATGAGTTCATAACAGGCCCACATACATATGGATGTGATCCATGATGGGGATGGCAAAATATGTCAATGGGGAATTGGTAAGCATTTCAACAAATGGAACTGGGACAGGTAGCTGGCCACATAAATTAAAAAAAAAAAAAAAAAAAAGACATCCAGGTAGATAAAGAACCTAAAAGTAAAAGGCAAACCTATAAGTTTTTAGGAGATAATGTAACAAAATATCTTCATTAAGACAGGGTAGGGGAATATTTCTTAAACAATATACAAAAGTCATGAAGTATAAAGGAAAGATCTATAAGTTCAACCACACGCAAATTAAAAATATCCTGTCCATTAAAAATTCTAGAGAGAGTTAAAAGATAATTCACAAAAAGGGAAGTTATGTTCACAACACATTTTGATCTTCCATACTCACACAAATTCCACAAATCAATAATAAGTAGAAGACCACTTAAAAGAAAAATGATCGAGGGAGACTTAAATAGTTCTTTACACAAGAGGAAGTCCAAGTGGCCTGTTGTATGTTGAATCATGTCTCCCCAAAATTCACACGTTGAAGTACAAACCTTTATTACTTCAGAATGCTACTTTATTGGGAAATAAGGTTGTTGCATATGTAATTAGTTAAGAGGAGATCCTACTGTAGTAGGGTGGGAAATGTGGAGACAGAGACACACAAGGAGAATATGATGTGAACATCAAGGCAGATGGTGTGTGATTCATCCTCATGAAGGAATGTAAGGTAAGGAATGCCAAAGATTTGCCAGCAAACCACTAGAAGAAGAGAGATAGTCATGGAACAGATTCTCTTTCAGGACTCTCAGAAAGAATCAACCCTGTTGATCCTTGATCTCAGACTTCTAGCCTCCAGAACCATCAGACAATAAATTTCTCCTTAACCTATTAAGGTTGTGGAACTTTACTGGAGTAACCCTAGCAAACAAATATGTGCTCAAAAAACCTAGGAAAATGTGATGGAATTAACAATTACGAAAATTAAAATAATGCTGATCTATTTCTATGAATCGACTAGACTGGCAATAACACAACAGTGCCAGTTGACATTAAGAATATAGATCAATAGGACTATCTTACAATATTGCTGACAACCGCTTTTAAAACAGTTTGGGGGATCCCTGGGTGGCGCAGCGGTTTGGCGCCTGCCTTTGGCCCAGGGCGCGATCCTGGAGACCCGGGATCGAATCCCACGTCGGGCTCCCGGTGCATGGAGGCTGCTTCTCCCTCTGCCTGTGTCTCTGCCTCTCTCTCTCTATCTGTGTGTGACTATCATAAATAAATAAAAATTTATAAAAAATAAAATAAAAAATAAACAGTTTGGGACAATGATTTGATATCATCTAATAAAATTAAATGTACATAACTCCTTAACCTGGCAATTCCACTGTATATACCAAAGTGGTTAATCAGTGCGTATAATGATTTCCATGTACCAGGATACACACATAAAAATGAGTAACAAGGAAAATGAGAAACAAGCCAGATATAGATAAGGACAGAAAAATAAATAAACACATCAGGGTATATTCATACAATGGAACACCTTGCAACAATGAAAAGAAATGAACTACATTTTTTTTAGCCTTATACAAGAACATGAATGACTATTCCAGACAAAATGTTAAAAATCAGATAGATATGGTCACCCAGATAGTTGCTTCATAATCACTTATTATACTGAATATGTGTATTGTGTATTTTTCTAATTCTATTACACACATTAAAAATCTGGGTTTTTTCCATTTCGGGGGGAGTTCCACTGAATGGCTTCAGTATTTAGGCAGGAAGGAGTCACTTGCCCTCCCCTAATTGCACAGCCTGAGAACATATAAATACAATGACAGTAGCAATGAGATTCCGTGTGAGGAGAAAGAAGAAAACTGGTATCTGGTAAGGAGTAAGAAGTGTCTGCTGCACATGTGCTATTCGTCATTTGAAATACTTGAGTGCAATTGTAATTTTAAAGGTTGTAATTTTTTTGTAAAACAATGTGCAGAAATGAAAGTCAACTATTCCATCTGGGGATCCATCAAAAAATGGAGGTCTGTCCCCTAACTTGAAGGAGAGATTTGCTACATCGAAGTTACTGAGAATCAATATATCAGTCATTAATTCATTTCTAAAGGATTTTCAGGAGAAAGTTTGCATACTTTAGAACTAATCCCTATGTGAGACAGATGTAGACTATCCCACTTTGTGGGTTTAGCTCTTCACCCAACTTGGCATACTGCTTGCTCTGAAGGATGGGAGCCCCTGAAGTATTTCCTGGCTCTGCTGAAATCCTGCGGATAGAAACAGGCTTATGTTTTTCAAGACTTGTCATTGGATTTTCATCCCTTGCCACTCTTCCTCTAAATTCCAGTGGTTTTTTTTGGTATTCACCTTCAGTGGGTCATCTGAGACAATACTTAGCCACAATCCTCTTCTCCCTAATATCATTCTGCCTAAGGGTGACCTCCTGTGAGTGGAGAGAGACGTAAGTAGAAGTCTGCTGGGTGGGGAATCCTTGGAGCACTTTTGTTTTCTTGAAACATAGGGACCCTCTCCTTGTATGGAGTGCAGTTGAGATGCTGGCAGGTGTTGCCTTCCACTCTGAACCGTAAGCATGAGGACAAATGCAAACATACCATGGACTGCTGCATGAGCCTGGGACCATCTATCTCTGGGCTCCTGACATAACACACTGTCAATTGCAGAGGCTGAATCCCTAAGACAAAGGATTTCCAGAAGTATTAGGACCCCCCCAATTATTCCACACTCTGTCTATAAGGAGATAAACAGAAACCATTTTTGTAGGGTTCCATATAGAACCCTATGTCCTACAACTCACTGAGCAACAGTTATTTGAAATTCGAGTTAAAATCAGTAATACACCTAAATAAAAAGCAATTTTGAAATTAACTCTTACTGAACTCTAAAATCCTAGTAAGTTACATATTTTCTTAAAAAGCAGGTGAAAGCTAAACCTAAACAAAAATGCTAGCTGTGAAGAGGCCTTCCAGTGCCAAAGAAGTAACCCTGGTTTGGTAGCAAGCGTTTCTAAAATTCATTCCCGACTTTTTTTTTTTTTTAAATCTTCAAGAATCTGCTTCACATCTTAGTCTTGGTTGTCTCGTCTGTTAACTTAGTTAGCAATACCTTCCTTAAAAGACTCTTGGTGTACATGGAAGAACGGCAATTTCAGTCCCCACATGTGGACCCTTATTCAAAAAAAAGTAGCCGTCACTGAAGTCTATAAAATAAGACTGGCTAGTCTTATTATCTCTTATCTCTAAGACCTTATCTCTAAGGTCACTAGTTTTGTGATCTTGGGGTCACAAATTCTTTTCTAAAGTAAGTGGATTGAATGAAATGACTCCCTACATTCTACAACTCACAAGACAAAGGTTTCCTCATAAACGGCATCAAATGCAGTGGAACTCCAAAGAAAGAAGAAGATCTTGGGTTCTTCTCTCTGCTCTGCTCTTGCCCAGCTTCTTGACCTTGGACAAGTCAACAGAAAAACCTCAGAATTCCTTCTGTGTAAAACTAGAGAACTGAGCCTGTCAGTATCTGGTACTTTTGGTGTCAGATAAAACTCTCTGACACTTCTGGTTATGGTGGGCAAATAGACAACTTGGAAGTGAAAGAAATGAGTCATAACTTAGAGGAATTCATTTGGCTGTCCTCATATTCCATGACCAATTGCTGAGACTTGATGTCTGGCACAAGTTTCATCAAAGGCTCAAACTTACATATCTTAACTCCAGTGTCTAGTGTTGGGAACTCTACTGGAGATGGAGGTGCTTGCTTTTTCTCTCCAAGAAACAAAGGTACCAAGTTGGTATCAATGGAAAGTGGGGAATTGAGGCACATAAATTATGAAAGCAAAAAGGGTTTAATCCCAATCCCAGCGTAAGGAAGAGGTTCTCAATTCCATCAGGACATACTAGACCTCATGAGGATATTGCATAATACTTACAGAGAAGGCTTATAAATATGAGGACCCAAAAATCCCATTTCAATTTAAGGGACCAGCTACTTAGGGCAAAGGATGAGGTGGGAATCATATAAATTTAAGTAACTAGTTATTTTCAAAGGAAAAATGATTTTTTTATTTTTATTTTTAAAAGATTTTATTTATTTATTCATGAAAGACAGACAGAGAGAGAGAGAGAGAGAGAGGCAGAGCATGGGCAGAGGGAAAAGCAGACTTCTAGCAGAGAGCCTGATGCAGGACTTGATCCCAGGACCCCAGGATCATGACCTGAGGCAAAGGCAGATGCTCAACCACTGACCCAGCCAGGTGCCCTGAAAAAATAGTTTTAGAAAGCTCTTGCTCACATGAAAGCCCGAACTGTGACCATGCAAAGGAGCCCACAACAACTTTACTTGGCTTGCTCCAGATAGGAGGGAATCATTATGATGCTGTGTGTGTGGTCCGGGTCTCAAGCTATTTTGACATGCTTAGAATTTGATCTATGATGTTTGTAAGTCTGATTTATTTGATTTACAAGTTCAGTGATTAGCAAGATGTTGCTAGATCTATATTTGGGTATTTAAAATAAAACCTGTTTGTGTCTTAGGAGATGAAATATTTGAGTTAATCCAGATATATTAAAATTGCCATTGTAGTTTAGCATACCCAAGGCAATTTGATTAAATATATAATGATGTTAGATGTTTTAAAAATAGTTTTATCTGATATTTAAATTCAAAATAGCATTTTCCCTAAACTACTCTATGTTAAAAATAAATCTATAAAGTTAATTGAAAGTCTTAAGAAAATTTAATTTTCAAATGGTAACTTGAACCAAAGAAATATTGATTAAAGCCCAAGTATTAGATAGAACTTCTATTCTTGTACTATTCCCCACCTGTGTTACTCCCTTCGGTAATTTCCTTCCTCTAGCTCAGGCTAACTGGGATAAAGTCCCAAGGAATAGGAAATTAATGCCATTCTAAATGGGTAGGCGTCAATCGGAAAAGTATGCCAATGCCTGCATTTGTAGTGTCACCTAGTGTTAAGGATGGGTAATAACATTTTGAGAAGTGAAGCAAGGATGGAGGCATGAGACCCCATTTAATGACGCTATTGTCTATCTTAAATATTAAGGTAGGAAACTTATGGAAATCATGGCATCTAAAGCCCTTCCCCTTTTACCTTTATGTTTTATGAAATTTTATTTTCCTTGTGTATGTTCCCATAGTACATTCTTTTCAAATTACAGAGCATAGTTCTTGGCTTTGGAGTTAAAACTTCTGCCTTCATAGATCTTGTGTTCTAGTGGAATTTTTATTTCTGTCACACTATTTATCACAGGCGGTGGTTCATATCAAAATTACTTATGTATGTCTGCCTCACCTACTATCTGTGAGCTTTGTTTCCTCTAAAGTGCTTCCTTACCAAAAGACTGCATAGAGTCAGTGTTCAAAATGTGTGTAGAGTTAAATAGAAGTGCAAAAAAGAATGTTGAGCACAATTTATAAATCAACAATTTTTGTAGCTTGAATAAGATGATTTTCTCCTTGGATCTTTGATCAACAATGATTCTGTTTGTCTATTCTATGCTGGAAGCCACCCTGCTGTGTACTCTGACTAGAATAAGAAATAAGGTAATGGAATTTCCCTTCTTTTGCATGAGAATGATTATATACTTATAAAAGAGAATTTTTAAAGTCTATTATTTTTTTTTAAATTTGTTGTTAACTTTTCTATTTTATCCTTTTCCTTAACTTGTCAAATGTTATGTCAGATGAGAAAAAATATTCAGGCACTATGTTTTTAAAATATCATTTTCCACAAACATTATATTGTGTATTTTATAAACGTAATTTAAGAATTTTGATCTTGGGGCACCTAGGTGGCTCAGTGGTTGAGCTTCTACCTTTGGCTCAGAATGTGATTCTGGGGTCCTGGGATCAAACCAGCATCGGGCTCCCCTCAGGAAGCCTTCTTCTCCCTCTGCCTATGTCTCTGCCTCTCTCATGAATAAATAAAATCTTTTAAAAAAATCTTGATCTTGTGTATAATTAACTAAGACAAATTATATTTTCTAAAAAGATAATTAACATTGGGTGAGCTGGGGTACATCTAAAGAGGCAATAGAATCTTTTACTAGATCTCCAGAGGCCTGCCATCGTATCTGCCATTTTAAGGAATGTCACCTACTAATCTTAAAAATACGAAAACAGGGATCCCTGGGTGGCGCAGCGGTTTAGCGCCTGCATTTGGCCCAGGGCGTGATCCTGGAGACCCGGGATCGGATCCCACGTCGGGCTCCCAGTGCATGGAGCCTGCTTCTCTCTCTGCCTGTTTCTCTGTCTCTCTCTATCTCTCTGTGTGACTATCATAAATAAATAAGAAAAAATTTTAAAAAAATACGAAAACAAAAAAATCCCAACTACATTCAGAATGAAGAAGCTGGTCTGTATAATTTTCACATATTTGAAGCTCATGAAAATATAAAATGTAAAAACACATTATGGCATTTTGGTTCCCAAATTAATGTCTGCATCCTAACTCCTGGAATCTGTGAATATAGCATATTACATGGCAAAGGGGAATTAAGGTGGCTCATCAATTGACCATAAAATAGGAAGATTATCCTGGATTATCCAGGTGGACTTAATGTAATCGCATTGTCCTTAAAAATGGAAGAGAGAATTAGAAGAGAAAACCAGAGAGATGTTAACATGAGCAGGACTCAGCCTAGCTTTGCCAGCTTTGAAGAAGGAGGAAGGAGACCAGGAGTCCAGGAGTCCAGGAGTGAGGTCAGCTTCTAAACAGTGGAAAAGGCAAGAAAACAGATTATCCCCAAGAGTTCTCAGAAAGGAACATAGTAGCCCTGCAGACACCTTGATTTGAGTCCAGTGAGACCTATGCCAGCCTTCTAATCTGGAAAATGGTAAGATAATCAATCATATTGTTTTATGCCACCGAGTTTGTGGTAAATTGCTACAGCAGCAAAACAAAACTAATACATACCTAAATCCTCACCTAGGATATAAACTTTGCTATACGAATATTCCATTAGATGTTAATTTCATGTATGCTGGTATTAGAGCTAGATTTTAATAGTGGAGCAAAGAGTAAACAGTCCAGCATATATGTGTTTTCACTCTCCTACTTCTGCAAGTTCTGCTTTTTTCAAAGGGCCTCATTACTAAAAGGCTTTTCATGGAGTCAGTGTTAAAAAAATGCACATTGACTTAATTATTTTATGTTATATTAATGGCTAAACTATAAATATATTAATGATATATATAGTGATGTTCTGAAATAGTCTGCTCCTAATAATTCAGAAATGAGTAAAAATATAATGAGGCAGAGAGAAAATCTCAGTTAATTCCTCAGTAATTTGACTTTTTTCCTTTGCTCTCTGAGTGATACTGAATTTCTTCAGGTTTCTTATGCCATCTTCATCTGGTCTGTGTTGTGATGCCATTTTCTTGTATCAGAACCTTTGTCACACTTTGTAAAAGGCTCTCAGTATATAAAATTTTAATTGCTTCAAGACTTCATCATTAAGAGTTTGCTAAGGCTTTGCTTCCTCCAAGAGACTCCAGGAAGTGCTGACCTCTTGCTTTGCCTATTGTCTTAGAAAGTTTGCTTTCAGCTCTCTCAATGCTTCAGCTCTCTGACGCATTCTGATCTCTGTATTTGCCACATGTGTCCACCTGCACTCACTATGCAGTTGGAAAAGCCAAGTTAAGTCCTTCAATATAATGTCAGGTCAGAAGCATAATCTCTAGACTTCTGTTTTCATGTGACCTGGAACTCTTTGATGTCACTGCAAGTGTGCAGGGTCTTATAACTTATATACAAAACCTTTTCCTCTACTTCACCATTTAAAAGACTTGTCTAGGGTATGGGTAACAAATAAGATTCATTGCATTCATCAATATCACTGTATGTGTTATGGCTGATGAAGAAAGGATTTTCAGATTTGTCAATGACTCTGCATTCAAAGAAGTAGGATATTAGCCTTTTCCATACTGTTCACCAACTCCTGAGTAGGAAAAGTTATCGAGATCTAGCTGTCTTTTAGGAGCTCTCACTTCGCTGGCAGGAGGAAGAATGATGGTAGTCATAACAGTCTATGTCCCTCTAAAATTGTCCCATAGGCTTGTCTAAACTGAGATTAATATAAATAACTATCCCTCCTCTACATCTTTATTATCTTTTGGGTAGCAAGCATGTCCTTTGCTTTAGAAGAGTGACCCCAAAGATAACACTTTTGAAAAAGTAGGGCACTTTGGTGCTACTCAAATCCTATTTTAGATGTAAACATTTTTATTTGAATATATGTTGAATTCCCAACAAATGGCAAGCACTCTGTGGGTCACTGGGGCATACAAAGATGAATTAGACAAGTTCCTCAATGTGTTTCCAGTCTCTTCCGGGAAGCAAACATGTACCTAGATAAAATCTCAATAAATTCAGTCAGTGCTACCATAGAAGTATGTGTTAAGAGTCTCTTTTCTCATATGCTTTTTGTCTGCATTGTAGCAAGATGACTACCAATAGAGTATTCCTTTTAGTACACCAGGCAAAATTCTGGGATTCTTTCTATTCTGATGGCCCTAGGTTAGCATAGTGCTTCATCCCTCAACCAATCACTGTATCCAGGGAATATAAGGCCCTTATTGGTGAGTCTGGTTCACATCTCCCTGTGGTCAGGGGTAGAGTCAGCTCCATCATAAATGCCACGTGGACTTAGAGAAATATCACTGGAAAGATATGCTGAGTGAATGTTATTGTCATCCATTTTCCTCTGAGGAGAGGAACACCCCCAACACCATCACAATTCAATGAGGAGAATTACTGTAGAGAAGGGGGATAATTAAGTCTCCAACTGCAAAAATTTCAGGCTTGTTTCTTTTAACACGAGCGTGGACCTTAGTGAGAGAGCTCTTGGGATAAATTGGCACATCACCCCTCAGTTACGGGTGAACAAAGAATGATGCCTCTATCTTGCCTAGAGAAGTCTGAAGGCAGGACATCAGTGGACACTTTGTGAAGACAGGAAATACAAGAGGGGTGGTAGATGGTCAAACTGCCCTTCAACCATTTGTCAAGACAAGAAGGTCGTATTTTCCCATGGACCAATGAGATATCTTGGAGGATAAAGAGGATCCCAGTCAAAAGAGCATCCTGCTTCAATGAGACAATACCAAAGAGAGGCAGAGAGCATCCTGCTGCAGCCTAGGACCTACAGAGTGTGCATCACCTCAGTGAGATTCCTTAGGGACTGTGTACTTGGAATTGTGTATGAGGGGCACAGAGTCTTCAAAACATTCATCAAAGCAACTCTTAGATATTTGAGACACAGAGGGCGTCAATAGTTGAAGACATTAGTTGCCTTTTTCTGGAAACACCACTCACTCTCCCTTCTACTCAGAGAAGCCAGAAGCAAAAGGGAAAGTGAAGGAGGAATAAAAGAGCCAAATAATGAAGGTGTACTTTACAGTTTGGTTCATTCATTAAGCCATTACTTGTAGGCATTATGGTTTCTTTACACCATTGCTGGATTTACAAATTTGTATAAATGATATATTCATCATTAGATACCCACCAGGAAAAAAAAAGTTTCATTTCTCTGAAAAACTGAAAAAAAGAGGCCTAAGAAGAGAGCTAATAATTATGACTATGTACACATATCTTCTGTGTTCTTTTTAATGCTCACAGTAATCCTAAGTCATGTCATTATTTTACAGCTGAGGAAGCAGAAGATTCAAGATGGTGAGCAACTCGGCCCAAGTCAAAGCAATAGTAAATGGCAGAGGAAGAGTTCAAGTAATAATCCTATTTTGACTAAAAGGTCCTTTCATGTCTATACTCCATCCTGTGCAAGTCAGAGCAGTTGTAAGACAGGCCCCACCTAAATCTGAACATTTAGCCCGAAGCTTGGAGCACACATGTTGGTTCTTCAAACCTTACTCTGCCTGGAATCACCACACAGCCTTGACCTAGGTCAAAATAAACTAAAACTGAAAGGCGTGTTGTGTAGTCTGGTTTCTAATCCAAACAGTTGAAGAGCAGGGAATGTGCTTGCTTACGGAGCCATAAATCAATGAACTTCATAACAGTTATCCTTTAATGTGGAAGCAGTGGATTTCTTTCATATTAAAGGGGTTAAAACATCCCTTTTAAAGTTAAATTAATGCATTCAAATTCCATCTTTATTTCTGGGGAATGTGTACTTTCACCTATATATACATTTTCCTCTTCTCTTTAATCCATTTAAATAGCTCTTTTTTGATATTTAAAAAAAAAATGACTTCAATCCTCTTTTATTTCCTTCCTGACAGAAAAGTGTTATTTTCTAGGAGATCGGAGTTATACTTCACCTTCTATTCCAAACATTCTAATTTCCCCTGATATTCCACTAGAATACTTAAATAATATCTTCTGGCTTCTATTTCAACTAGTTTAATTTTTTTGTTAATTTTGTCAATTATTTATTCCATATTTAATAAGAATTATAGAACATGGGGGGGGAAGAGCTTAGAAATTTTCTAGACTTTCTCATTTACTAGATGAATAAACAGGAAAATTAACTGCCATGTCCCATATTATGTAGCTGATAAGTGATACTGCTTGGAATATTGTGTTAAGAATGATTCTGAAGTCATCTGTAGACATTACTGAAGAGGGTGCCATGACTTGTTAAAATACCTGCCATGACTGTGGTACAGGGTGTGACTACCATATCCTCACTACACCATGTTGTTTTCTAAGGCAATGCTTCCCCAAACTTTAATGTACATGCAGATGATAAAATGTATAGTCTGATTCAGTAGGCTTGAGCTGGGTCTCAAGCGTATGCTTTAAGTTGACACCAGTGGTCAGTGAACTCCAGCTGGCAGGCTAAATCCAGCCCACCCCCTGTTATTGTA